>NC_138768.1:868387586-868617586 GCF_965119305.1 Pelophylax lessonae | reverse complement strand
CTCTCTGGAATGAACACAGAGCGCCAGTAATCCTCCCATATAGGATCACAGGTCTCTGTGTTGATTCCACAAGTCCCTCTTCCCCACAGTTATAAAACACCCCCTAGGCTCACACTTAACCCTTTGATCGCCCCTGGTGTTAACCCCTTCCCTGCCAGGGTCATTATTACAGTAACAGTGCATATTTTATAGCACTGATTACTGTAGTAATGTCACTGGTCCCTCCAAAAGTGTCAAAAATGTCAGTTAGGTGTCCGATCTGTCCGCAGCAATGTCGCAGTTCCGCTAAAAATTGCTGATCGCCGCCATTATTAGTAAAAAAAAATAATAAAAATGACATAAATCTTTCCTGTAGTTTGTAGGCTCGATAACTTTTGCCCAAACCAATTAACCACTTTAATACAGGGCACTTCCCTCCCTTCCTGCCCAGGCCAATTTTCCCCTTTTAGCGCTGTTGCAATTTGAATGACAATTGCGCGGTCATGCAACACTGTACCTACACCAAATTTATGTCATTTTCCCCCCACAAATAGAGCTTTCTTTTGGTAGTATTTGATCACCTGTGCGATTTTTACTTTTTGCTAAACAAATAAAAAAAGACCGAAAAGTTTGAAAAAAAAAAAACGTTTTTTTGTTTAGGTTATACAATTTTGTAAATAAATAAGTTTTTTCCTGCACTGATGTGCACTGATGAGGAGGCACTGATGGGGTGGCACTGATAGGCGGTACTGATATGCGGCACTGATAGGCACTGATATGTGGCACTGATAGGTAGCACAGATATGCAGCATTGGTGGGCACTGATAGGCGGCACTGCTGGGCACTGATAGGTGGCATTGATGGACACTGATAGGTGGCACTGACGGGCACTAATGGGCACTGATAGGCGGCACTGGTGGGCACTGATGGGTGGCACTGACGGGCGGCACTGATGGGCACTGATGGGCACTGATAGGCGGCACTGATGGGCACTGATAGGTGGCACTGATGGGCACTGATAGGTGGCACTGACGGGCACTGATAGGTGGCACTGACGGGCACTAATGGGCACTGATAGGTGGCACTGGTGGGCACTGATGGGTGGCACTGACGGGCGGCACTGATGGGCACTGATGGGCACTGATAGGCGGCACTGGTGGGCAATAATGGGCACTGGTGGGCGACACTAAAGGATAGCAATGATGGGCACTTGTGGGCAGCACTGATAGGGAGGACACTGGTGGGCATCACTGATGGGGAGGGCAATGGGGGGGCTCCCTGAGCCCTGATTGCCATCCCTGGTGGCCATAGTGGGCATCCCTGGGGTCATAGTGGGCATCCCTGGGGTCATAGTGGGCATCCCTGGTGGATCTAGTGGCATCCCCCCCCCGAGGGTCTGCACTGGTAATCAATGATCTGATTACCAGTGCTGACCCCCCCTGTCAGGGGAGCCGCCGATCGGCGCTCCCTTGCTCGTGCCTGTCAGGCACGAACTAAGGAAAGCCGATCAACGGCTGTTCCTATTTACTATGTGACCAGCCGTGATTGGACACGGCTGATCACATGGTAAAGAGCCTCCGTCAGAGGCTCTTTACCGAGATTGGAGATGCAGGGTGTCAGGCTGACACCTCGCATCACCGATCGCCGCTCTGCGCGCCTCCGGGGGGCGCCCAGAGCTGTGTTATCCTGCCGCCGTCATATGACGTCCGGTCAGGATAACACAACCACATTCCCGTCGTCAATTTGTAATAGGGCAGGCGGGAAGTGGTTAAAATACGCTTATTGGGATTTTTTTTTATGTAGCAGAATATAAAATGGCCTAAAATGATGAAGAAATTAGATTTTTCTTTTTTTTTTTGGGGGGGGATGTTATATAGCAGAGAGTAAAAATATATATACAGTGTATATATATATATACAGTGGGTACGGAAAGTATTCAGACCCCCTTAGATTTTTCACTCTTTGTTATATTGCAGCCATTTGCTAAAATCATTTAAGTTCATTCTTCTTCCTCATGAATGTACACATAGCACCCCATACTGACAGAATAACACAGAATTGTTGACATTGTTGCAGATTTATTAAAAAAGAAAAACTGAAATATCACATGGTCCTAAGTATTCAGACCCTTTGCTGTGACACTCGTATATTTAACTCTTTTTAAGTGCTTTCCATTTCTTCTGATCATCCTTGAGATGGTTCTACACCTTCATTTGAGTCCAGCTGTGTTTGATTATACTGATTGGACTTGATTAGGAAAGCCACACACCTGTCTATATAAGGCCCCTTTCACACATGCTGTCCGTTTGTCCGTTTTTCATCCATCCGTTGACGGATGAAAAACGGACATCAATGTATCTCTATGTAAAAACGGATGACAACGAATGATCATCAGTTAACATCCATTTTCATCCACTTCCGTCAATGTCCGTTTTTTTGAACGGATGAATGCCTTATTTTTCATCCGTCAAAAAATGGATCGGATGAAAAACGGATGAAAAACTGATGGAAAACTGATGGAAAACTGATACATTTTAACGTGACTGAACTGATGAACTGAACGGATCATATGTGTGAAAGGGGCCTAAGACCTTACAGATCACAATGCATGTCAGAGCAAATGAGAATCATGAGGTCAAAGGAACTGCCTGAAGAGCTCAGAGACAGAATTGTGGCAAGGCACAGATCTGGCCAAGGTTACAAAAAGATTTCTGCTGCACTTAAGGTTCCTAAGAGCACAGTGGCCTCCATAATCCTCAAATGGAAGACGTTTGGGACGACCAGAACCCTTCCTAGAGCTGGCCGTCCGGCCAAACTGAGCTATCGGGGGAGAAGAGCCTTGGTGAGAGAGGTAAAGAAGAACCCAAAGATCACTGTGGCTGAGCTCCAGAGATGCAGTCAGGAGATGGGAGAAAGTTGTAGAAAGTCAACCATCACTGCAGCCCTCCACCAGTTGGGGCTTTATGGCAGAGTGGCCCGACGGAAGCCTCTCCTCAGTGTAAGACACATGAAAGCCCGCATGGAGTTTGCTAAAAAACACCTGAAGGACTCCAAGATGGTGAGAAATAAGATTCTCTGGTCTGATGAGACCAAAATAGAACTTTTTGGCCTTAATTCTAAGCGGTATGTGTGGAGAAAACCAGGCACTGCTCATCACCTGTCCAATACAGTCCCAACAGTGAAGCATGGTGGTGGCAGCATCATGCTGTGGGGGTGTTTTTCCGCTGCAGGGACAGGACGACTGGTTGCAATCGAGGGAAAGATGAATGCGGCCAAGTACAGGGATATCCTGGACAAAAACCTTCTCCAGAGTGCTCTGGACCTCAGACTGGGCCGAAGGTTTACCTTCCAACAAGACAATGACCCTAAGCACACAGCTAAAATAACGAAGGAGTGGCTTCACAACAACTCCGTGACTGTTCTTGAATGGCCCAGCCAGAGCCCTGACTTAAACCCAATTGAGCATCTCTGGAGAGACCTAAAAATGGCTGTCCACCAACTTTTACCATCCAACCTGACAGAACTGGAGAGGATCTGCAAGGAGGAATGGCAGAGGATCCCCAAATCCAGGTGTGAAAGACTTGTTGCATCTTTCCCAAAAAGACTCCTGGCTGTATTAGATCAAAAGGGGGCTTCTACTAAATACTGAGCAAAGGGTCTGAATACTTAGGACCATGTGATATTTCAGTTTTTATTTTTTAATAAATCTGCAACAATGTCAACAATTCTGTGTTTTTCTGTCAGTATGGGGTGCTATGTGTACATTCATGAGGAAGAAGAATGAACTTAAATGATTTTAGCAAATGGCTGCAATATGACAAAGAGTGAAAAATTGAAGGGGGTCTGAATACTTTCCGTACCCACTGTGTGTATATATATATATATATTTAATTTTCTTTTTTTTCAGAATTGTCGCTCTTTTTTTTATAGCGCAGGAAACTGTTATGTTTGTTTATCCACACCCAATGCCCTCCACTGTGTCTGGCAGTATCTCATCTTTCTGGGCCACCTGAGATGCTAGACAGCTCTCTGGACAATTCCTTTGACAATCTTGTCTTGAAACTTGTTTCTGGTGATCCTTGAACTCTTTGCTCCTCCAATGAACCTCCTATTTAAACCAGATTGTTTCCTGTTTGCCAGAATATTGTACTCTCTCCAGCCAATATCTCACTCTTATCACTTCTGCTGCTGTCCCTATCTTCACTACCATTTGTTACCGACCTTTGGCTTGCTCCTCGACAACGCTTCTGCTTGATCCCAACCTGCAACCACTTGTTACTAACCCTTGGCTTGTTTACTGACTACACTTCTGCTTTATCCCTACCTGCTACATCTGCTACTGGACCTTGACTTGCTCACCTCCTGGTAGTGTGATCCTGAAGACTGTGACCTGTTACTAAAGGCGCGTACACACGTACCGATTGTCGGCCGTAAATATTCGGCCAACGTCCGATCGGCCGATTGTTGGCTTGTTAGTATGATGCTTCCGAAAACCGACTGCGACTTTTCGGCCGAACAAAATCTGGTGTGCAGGCTATAATATTTTTGTAGGCCAACAAAGAACGGCCGATTGTTCGTCAGTCAGTACAGATTTCGGCCGACAGACAGCCGATTAGCAAGACTGGGCATGCTCAAAAAAGAAAAAAGACAAGGAAAGTTAACCATCACATGACATCACTTCTGCAGTCGGCTGTTGTTGGCCGACAAAATTCGTGTGCAGTCTTTTTCAACAGACACGACAGCCCTGGACAAAAGATGGCCGATCGTTCGGCCGACGATCAGTACGTGTGTACAGGGCTTAACATTGCAGAGTGCATGAGCATCGTGGGAAATGTAGTTCCAAAACATCTGGGGTGCCAAGGTTCACCATCACTGGTATAGGGGTTCACATCTTTGCATAAATACAGAGACATGGTCATCTATGGGCAATGTTATCTTTTTTCAGGGAGTGATGGGCACCGTGGATCTGCATTGCTGGACAACTCACTGCCTTACTCATTCACATGGAGGGGGGGGGGGGTATATGGGTGTCCCTTTTAACAATTGTTAACCACTTTAAGACTGGAGGATTTTCCTGCTTAACGTCCAGGCCACTTTTTTCAACTTGGCACTGCGTGACTTTAACTGACAATTGCGCGGTCATGCAATGTTGTACCCAAACAAAATTTACTTCCTTTTTTTCCCACAAACAGGGCTTTCTTTTGGTGGTATTTGATCATCTCTGCACTTTTTATTTTTTGTGGTATTAATAAAAAAATAGCAAAAATTTTGCGAAAAATTTACATTTTCTACTTTGACAGTTACAAAATATCTCCAATATATTCAATTTTTGTCATATATTTAGGCCAAAATGTATTTAGCTACATGTCTTTGACAAAAAAATTCTCAATGAGCCTATTCTTAACCACTTTAAGACCGGAAGATTTTACCCCCTTCCTGACCAGGCCATATTTTGGGATTCGGCACTGCGTTACTTTAACGGACAATTGCGCGGTCGTGCGACGCTGTACCCAAATAAAATTTACGTCCTTTTTTTCCCCACACAAATAGAGATTTCTTTTGGTGGTATTTGATCACCTGTGCGATTTTTAATTTTGAAAAAAAAAAACAATATTTTTCACATTCTGATATATATAACACTCCCCCAAAAAAATTTACAAATCAAAATTTTTTAACATTTTTGGCCAATTTGTTTTCTGCTACATATTTTTGGAAAAAAAAATCACAATAAGCCTATTTTGATTGGTTTGCGCAAAAGTTACTAACTACGGGAAAGATTTGTCATTTTTTTTTTTTTTTTACTAGTAATGGCGGCAATCTGCATTTTTTTGTGGGACTGTGCATTGCGGCGGACAGATCGGACCCCTAACTGACATTTTTGACACTTTTGGGGGGACGAGTGACATTACTACAGTAATCAGTGCTAAAAATATGCACTGTTACTGTAATAATGTCACTGGCAGGGAAGGGGTTAACACTGTTGGTGATCAAGGGGTTAAATGTGTACCTCATGCTTACTGACGTGTGTGGGGGGAGGGGGGTTGTGTGACAGAGACACAGATCGCAGGTTCAGCTATGCTGAATCCTGTAATCTGTCCCTGTCTGTCACAGAGAAGATCCGCCTGCTTTGTTTACACAAGCGGGCGGATTTTCTCACTCTTTCCCCGACGATCGCCGTCTCTCCTCCTCCTGCCGGACTTCCGCTGTCTTTAAACACAGCGGGAGACAGGGAGGACTCCAGCGACGTAGGTCTACGTCGCTGGACACAGGGCTGCCGCCTTGCTGCAGTAGCAGCAACGTGATCAGTCTTAAAGTGGTTAAAGGGGGCTTGCAGATCCTAATAAGCCCGTCATCTGAAGACCCCCACAACCACCAGCTAAAATAATTTCCAGGTCTCAGGGAACCTTTTCTAAAACCAATTCATTGAAAGTCAATGGGTAAAATGCCCCTTATACTATTGCTCATAGCAGACTTAGTTGACTGAAATACCTATATACAGTTATGTATATAGGGAATTCAGAAACAAAACTGGGATAAACATGGATGGTACACAAACTATTGCAAGATACCTTGCACAATTTACTGCCATACTTCAAGGAAGTGTGAATTCTAAAAGTACTCTGCTTATTGGTTTAGACCCCGTTCAGACAGGGGCGACACGACTTGGTGGGGTGACCTGTGAAGTCGCGGTGCACGGCGCGACTTGCAAGGACTTCATATCATTGAAGTCAATGCAAGTCGCCTCCAGGTCGCCCCAAAGTAGTACAGGACCCTTTTTCTAAGTCTGAGCGACTTGTGTCACTCCTATTAGAATGGGTCCTGTACTATTCAATGGCGAGCGACCCACCGTGACTTGTCAGGCGACCAAGTTGCCTGACAAGTCGCGCTAGTGTGAATGGGGGCTCAGTGGAAATGGAGATGGATATGAGCAGCCAGCATAACAGAAGAGTCTGTAACAATATAAACACCAAAAAGAGCAGCGCTATAAAAATCTACAGTAAAGCAAATGTGACAATCACAAATAGTCCATAGTGAATGAAGAGATGCGAGTCTTCCAAATGCAAATCCAAGTGATGATTGCTAGTAGTATAAGGAAACCGTTAATGAGTCAGCCACCACCAACATCTAGGGGGTTTACCAGAATAGGTGGACCCAGTTTGGCTTATTCCTGATGGGTCAATGCAAGCAGTGGTGTATCTACACCAATTGTAAGGAGGAAAAAGACGATGCCAATGTATGATTTCCACTGTACTACCAACACTGTAAAGAATTCCACCATCAAAGAGAATAGATAATCCATGAATCACATTAGGCAATGAGTGTTTCTTCTCCAGTTGAACTTAGTAGATGGATACCCGGAGAAAAAAGCAAAAAAAAAAGCCTCCACATAGTGTAAAACCGCAAAGGAAAAGTGTTTATTAAAGGATTAAAAAACACTTACAGTATAGTAGATAAAATCAGGACTTTCAACAATAGTAATCCTATAAATATCATGAAACACAATGGCATAGATGGAGCTGGACCCAAGGAAGCGAATGTTTGAATTGTTCTACCAGACTCAAACTTGTCAAGACTTCTCCAAACGTACATAACCTTAATGTCCCCCTACCAGGGATGTCACTTGCTGTGCGTTAACCTTCTTCCCCCCTAAGATTCCTCTAATCATGAATCCATTTGACTATTTAGTTTTTCCTTTCAGAAGAAAAATGAAAGGTGTTAATTGAAGGGCAGATACTACAAGCTCAGCTCAGGAGATAACAAAGTGTGAATCTCGGCTCTGACATTTGTGCCAATTTGGACGACTCGGGAAGATCTCTAAAGAGAATGTTTAATCACGGCCTGTCTTACGGGGTTACAAAAATACAAAATGGAAAAAAAAAACTGACTCTCATACTTCAGAATTATCAGAGGTAAGCTAAATTATTATATATTCTGTATATTGATGAAGTGTATATAAAGAGCGCCACCCTATACGAGTTCTCTCTATTATCTCGTGTTTGAATATCAACAAAAGAAATATCAATCGACCATGAATGATTAAGAGCTCTTTCACACGGTCCGCCTCCGCAGGCGGATCCGTGTTGCTCAGCGGGGATCGATCCGCGATCCCCGCTGAGCCGGGCGGATGACAGCTCCGTCTCCGCTTGCAGAGCGGAGAGGGAGGTGTCTCAGCAACCGCTGCCCTCTATGGGGGATCGGAGGAGAGCGGACCGCTTGTCCGCTCTCATCAGATCCGCTCCGCTCCGATTACTGAACGGATGGAAAAATAGGGTTTCCATCCGTCCAGATTTCAGCACAGGATCGGATGCGGATGGCAGCGGGTGTCAGCGGAGGTGTCTCCGCTGACACCCGCTGCCCCATAGAGCTGCATGGAGGATCCGATCAGATCTGCCTAAAAAACTGACAGGCGGATCTGATCGGATCGCCCGTGTGAAAGAGCCCTAATACAAATAAATCGAATCCAATGCATCATAACACACATTAACCACTTGCCGACCAGTCACTGGGACTGTACTGCGGCAAAGTGGCTCGATTCCGTCCAGCGACGTAGACCTACTGGACTCCTCCCCTTGTGGGCGGCGCTCGCGCGCCGCCGGAGGCTCGCTCCCGCTGTTTTCAGTTACAGTGGGAGTCGGGCCAGGGGAGGAGAGGCGGTGATCACCGCCGATCTTCCCCGATCGTCGGGGAATCGAGTCTGGAGATCCGCCCGCTTGTGTAAACAGAGCGGGCGGATCTCCTAAGTGACAGGCAGGGACAGATTGCAGGGTTCAGCATAGCTGAACATGCGATCTGTCCCTGTGTCACTCAGTCACCTTCCCCCCCACACGTTAGTAAGCACAGGCATACATTAACCCCTCCCTCTCCAATAAAATTAACCTTCCCTGCCAGTGTCAATATTACAGTAACAGTGCATATTTATAGCACTGATTACTGTAGAAATGTCACTGGTACCCCCAAAAGTGTCAAAAATGTCAGTCAAGGGTCCGATCTGTCCATCGCAATGTCGCTGTCCCGCAAAAAAAATCGCAGATCGCCGCCATTACTCGTTAAAAAAAAACACCAAAAATGACAGAAATCTTTCCCTTAGTTAGTAAACGCAATAACTTTTGCGCAAACCAATCAAAATACGCTTATTGTGATTTTTTTTACCAAACATAGGTAGCAGAAAACAAATTGGCCAAAAATTAAAAAAAAAATTTGATTTTTACATTTTTTTGGGGGGGAATTTCATATAAAAAAATGTGAAAAATATTGTTATTTTTTCAAAATTGACGCTCTTTTTTTGTTTATAGCGCAAAAAGTAAAAATCACACAGGTGATCAAATACCACCAAAAGAAAGCTTTGTTTGTGGGAAAAAAAGGACGTAAATTTCGTTTGGGTACGGCATCGCATGACCGCGCAATTGTCAGTTAAATTCACACAGTGCCGAATCGCAAAAAGTGGCTTGGACGTAAGACAGCAAAATCCTCCGGTGGTAAAGTGGTTAAGTCCATTATCTCAAATCTTTCTATTAGTGAAATAAAGCTCCATCATGCTAAAGTGCCAAGTGCTGTAAACTCAAATATGGTGCAAATCGTGCTCCCCTCCTGTGTGCCCACTCACTCACCAGGGTATCAGGACAATATCCCCCCGGAAAACATCCCCCTGGACATAGGAGTAGGGTTAGAGGGTTAGGGTTAGAGTTAGGGTTAGGGTTAGAGGGGGGATATTGTCCAGGGGGATATTGTCCAGGGAGGATATTGTCCGGGGGGATATTGTCCGGAGGATATTGTCCGGGGGGATATTGTCCGGGGGGATAATGTCCTAGAATCCTCACCAGCTGCTATGGACTCCCAATGACAGGAGTCATATGCGCTTGTGCAAAAATTCCAGTTCTGATGAGCTTTTTAGTCCTCTTTCTTCACTTCAGCTGCTATGGACTCCCAATGACAGGAGTCATATGCATTTGTGCAAATATCCTAGGTCTGCTGAGCCTTGTTGTCCTCCTTCGTCACTCCAGCTGCTATGGACTACCAATGACAGAAGTCAGATGCGCTTGTGCAAATATCCTGGGTCTGCTGACCAATGACTCCAGCTGCTATGGACTCCCAATGACAGGAGTCATATGCGCTTGTGCAAATATCCTAGGTCTCCTGAACTTTATAGTCCTCCTACATCACTCCAGCTGCTATCGCCTCCCAATGACAGGAGTCATATGCGCTTGTGCAGATATCCTAGGTCTGCTGAGCTTCGTAGTCCTCCTTCGGCACTCCAGCTGCTATCAGGGACATGCTCCTAATGAGATGACGGATGGTGTCCTGGGGTATTTCCTCCCAGATCTAGACCAGGGCATCACTGAGCTCCTGAATAGACTGAGGTGCAACCTGGCGGCGTCGTGTGGATTGAATGGCGGCGTCGTGTGGATTGAAACATAATGTCCCAGAGGTGTTCTATTGGATTTAGGTCAGGCGAGCGTGGGGGCCATTCAATAATATTAATTCCTTCATCCTCCAGGAACTGGCTGCATACTCTCGCTACATGAGGCCGGGCATTGTTGTGCACCAGGAGGAATCCAAGACCTACTGCACCAGCGTAGGGTCTGACAATGGGTCCAAGGATTTTATCCCGATACCTACTGGCAGTCAGGATGCCATTATCTAGCCTGTAGAGGTCTGTGCGTCCCTCCATGGATATGCCTCCCCAGACCATCACTGACCCACCACCAAATGGTTCATGCTGAACAATGTAACAGGCAGCATAATGTTCTCCACGGGTTCTCCAGACCTTTTCATGTCTGTCACATGTGCTCAGGGTGAACCTGCTCTCATCTGTGAAAAGCACAGGGTGCCAGTGTTGGACCTGCCAATTCTGGTGTTCAATGACAAATTCTAATCGAGCTTCACAGTGCTGGGCAGTGAGCACAGGGCCCACTAAAGGACATCGGGGCCCTCAGGCCACCCTCATGAAGTCTGTTTCTGATTGTTTGGTCAGAGACATTCACACCAGTGGCCTACTGGAGGTCATTTTGTAGGGCTCTGGCAGTGCTCATCATGTTCCTCCTTGCACAAAGGAGCAGATACCGGTCCTGCTGATGGGTTAAGGATCTTCTACAGCCCTGTCCAGCTCTCCTAGAGTAACTGCCTGTCTCCTGGAATCTCCTCCATGCTCCTGAGACTGTGCTGGGAGACACAAAAAAAAAAAACCTTCTGGCAATCGCACATACTGATGTGCTACCTGGAGCATTTGGACTCCCTGTGCAACATCTATAGGGTCCAGGTATCATTCCTTCTACCAGTAGTGACACTGACCCTAGCAAAAGGAAAACTAGTGAAAAACAGTCAGAAAAGATGAGTAGAGAAAAAAAAATGTCCATGGCCTCTATCTAGTGCACCTCTAGCTAATTTCATTAACACCAAAGCAGCTGAAACTGATTAACAACCCCCTCTGCTACTTAACTGACCAGATCAATATCCCAGGAGTTTAATTTACTTGATGCTATACTCTGATTTAAAAGTATTCCTTTAATTTTTTTGAACAATGTACTTTTTTTTAACTTATACCATAAGCGCGGGAATATATATGAAAGCGGTTTATACACGCGCACACACACACATATATATATATATATATTGTGACAGGAAGTCAGGTAAATCTGGGAATGTAGTCACTGAGAGGAGACACATTCCCACCTGCTTTGAAAGTTCACTGATACTATAGGGTGTTGGCTGCAGAGAGAGCCAGCAGGAAGTTGAAAACCATTCAGCTGTTCAGAATGAGGAGATCAAGGACTCTATAATTTGTCCAGAGAAAATCTATTGAGTGCTGCCTCCTGTCGCTGTGTGAGCTGGGAAGAGGAGGACAGACATACGTGTGCCTCCCAACGCCGTGTGGGCATGGGAGAAGGACTGCTGCCGCCTGTCGCCGTGTGGGCTGGGAGAGGGGGACAGTCGGATGTGTGCCTCCCGACAAGCTGGTGAGCATGGGAGAAGACCCCCTACAGCGATGTGAAGCTAAGGAGGGTAACCACGAGTGAAGACGTCTCAAAGGTGAGAAGACAAAGTGTTCCATGTGAAGAGTGTGAAGAGAAGTGTTCCATGTGAAGAGTGTGAAGAGTAAAGGGACCTGTTAAATGAACTATGTTCAATGTGAAGAATCTGAAGAGTAAAGGATCCTGTTATAAATGAACATGTGCTGTGTGAAAGAAAACAAAGGGACATGTTCAATGGACAATGTTTGTGCTGTGTGAAAAGCAAACAAATGGACATTTGAGTGTCTGCTGTAGGATCAGCAGTGTCGGCCCAACAGTAGGTTGGAAAGACTTCTTAGGTAGGTTCCAGCTGTGAGAAGGTAGCCGCCCACAGAGGCAAGGATTTATTTTGTGTTTTATTTTATTTTGGATGTTTTGCTGCATACAGCCTGGTGAAGAAAACACCATTTAATAAACCACACTGTTTGTTTGCAAGCACTTGTCGGCTATCTCTCTGTGAAAACGCACCCCCAAAGGGGTCATCCACGCCTACCACCGAGCAAATCCCTTACATATGGTGGAGGATGCGGGCATAAGCAGAGATCCCTGCAAGGAAGTGCAAATGTTTGATGAACTTTGTCTGGTGCATGAGATTGCACAATCTATGTGTGCAGGAGAGAAGATCCTGACAGAAAAAAAAAAAAAAAAGTGTTTTAAAGAGACAGGGGTCTCAAAATTTTTTGATGAACTTTGTTGTGTCTGGTGCAAGTGACTGCACAAACTGTGTGCGCAGGAAAAGAGATCCTGCAAGAGAGAGAAAAACTACATGTGTTGAAGAGACAGTGGTCTGAAAATTGTTTGCTGGACTGTGAAAAATTTGTTTGTGGAGTTATTGAAGATGGGGCGGTCCAAACGCCTGAAAAATGCAAAGATAGATGAAATGAGAGACCGGATTCTATGGATGGAGGGGATGTTGCCGTCTGAACCAGCCCCATCCATGCCTAAAGAGAGTCTACTAAAGAGGAAGGTTGTTGTCCCTAGCAACACTGATGAAACTGCTATGGAGACGCAGTGTGCTCAGATGAAAAGTAAACTCAAAATGGAGGAGATGTTGAAACATCTGATTATATCAAATGCAGCTCAACAGCAAGCAAATGCAGCTCAACAGCAGGCAAATGCGGATTTTCAGCAGAGCTTTGCAGCTCAACAAAAGGCTCATCAAGAGAGCATGGCAGGCTGGAAACAGAGACGCCAGCAGCCAATGGAGGCCATCGGTTTGGAGGAAACCGAGTATGTGTGCAGGGCTGAGTTGGATGCCTTGCAACGGAAAATGGAAGAAAAGGAACAAGCCTTGGAATTGCTTAAAATGGAGCATAGAAACTTGCAGGAAATGAATGAACTACTCAAGTCTCATGTGTTACAGTGGGAAGAATCCACTGCTCTTCTTTTGGTCGAGTTGCAAAAACGCAGAGAGACTATAATGGAGAAAGATACCATCCTCATGGAAAAGGAAAGTGAAATTCAGACTTTGCAGAAGCAAAGTATGGCTGATATGTTGGAGTTGCGTAATCAGCTGGAAAAAAGTCTTCAGTCTTTGGGAGCTACAAAAATAGACCTGCAGGAGTCGCAGGAACAGAATGTTGCTCTGAAAGCGACATTGTCTCTCAGCGACAAAGAGAAAAGTGAAAGAGAGGCTAAATTACTGAGTACTGTGTATGAGCTCACTACTTTGAGCAATGTGGTAGATGAATGGCGTGCGGACTGTGAAAGTTGGAAAGGGGAAGCCCAACGTGTCCAGCAGCAGTTAAAGGAGAAAGAAGCCTGTGTGGCAGAATTACATTCTTATTCCCAGATGCTAGCCAATGAGGTGAAGGCTCTTATGCAGGGAAAAGGAGATTGTGAACATAAGAGGGAAAAAGTAGAGGCACAGCTTCTGGAATCGCAAGTCAAGGTGTCAGAAGGTGACCGATTGTGTGCTAAGCTGTCAGAGAAGGCAAACCGACTGCAGGTTGAGTTGGACAATGTTACAAATCAGCTTTCTCAAGCAGACAGCAAATCTAGAGAAATTGCGGAAGATTTTTCTATCTTGGAATCGCAGCTGCAAGACACGCAGGAACTCTTACAGGAAGAGAGGTGTCAAAGGCTGAGTTTTAGCACAAAGCTCAAACAAATGGAAGATGAGAAAAATGGCTTCCTGGAACAATTAAAAGAGGAGGCGGAAGCAAAGAAAAACCTATCAGAGCAAGTCGCAACATTGCAAGCTCAGATAGCGGATATGAAAAAACGCATGGAAGAAAGCGTTGGTTCATTACAGTGTGTTGAAGATGTGAAAAAGAAGTTTGATCAGATGCTTGGTGAAGAGAAGAATGTGTCTGCAAAATATGCAGAAGAACGCGCACGTGCAGAAACGGAGGTGCGTGATAACGAGAGCAAAGCCCTGTTCTTGGCTCGCTCTTTGGAGGAAGCTCTAGAGTGTAAGGCTGAACTAGAAAGTGTTAAACAGCTGCGTACAGAAATGGAAGAATTGGTCAGCTCCAAGGATGATGTTGTGAAAAGCGTTCAGGAGCTAGAAAAGTCTAAGCGAGCCTTAGAACAGCAACTAGAAGAGATGAAGATTCCGTTGCAGGAACTGGAAGAGGAATTCCAGGCAACAGAGGATCTGTCCCAAAGAGGGGATAGTGTGCCTGATGCAGTTTTTAAAAGGATCAGTGTTTTGGGGTCTGTCCTGAGTGAGCCTCAGAAATGTGATGACATGTGGCTTGAATCACCCCTTTGGAATAAACCGTTCCTTCAAAAACTTCAAGCATTGGAAAATGTATCATTAGAGCTTCAGCAAACAAAGGAGCTGAGTAAGAAATGTGATGATTTCTCAGTTCAGGCTGAAAACCTAGTGGAGAAAACTAAGGCTGTTGGTGAAAACGTGAAGCAAATGAATAAGTGCCTTTCAGGGAGTGTTTCCAAAATGGAACTGGTGAAAGACGGGTGGCAGAAGTTTGATCGTGATCTTGAGATGCATTCCATGTGGAATTCAGATAGAGAAAAAGAACTAGGTGACCTTGAGCGGTCAAATAGTTCAGCAGAAAGTGCATTGAAGAAACCTGTAAAAGAATGTGTTGCAGTTCCATGCTTCTTCACTGATGCAGAGAGGAGGTCTATAATGGATACCACCCAGATCGCTGGGTTCAACTGTGTTGTTGCCTTTAACCCCGATGTTGGTGGAAGGAAAGTTGATGATGATCTGGTTGGCTACTTCTGTGAAGAGTTTGGCAAGAAATATAAACTCAATATCAAATCAAATAGTAGGCCTTTACTGCGACTCGCTCAGGAGGGCGAAAAGTTTAAGAAGTTGATGAGTGCAAATGCTTCAGATCTGCCTATGAATATGAAATGTTTGAATGATATTGATATCTCTGGGAAAAGGAACAGGGGTCACTTTGAAGAAATGTGTGACAGCCTGTTGTCTCAATTGGAAAATCCTCTGCACAGCATCTTAGAGCAAGCAAAGCTCAAGAAGGAAGATCATTCCCTTTTACAACAAAAAGTCAATGATTGTGTACAGATGTATGGAGAGGCAACTCAAGTCACAGAGGGATGTCAAGAGTCCCTACTTGGAACAAAGCTTAGTGAAGCAAAGGTTCTCAAAGTTTTGTGGAAAACATTTATGGATTGCAGAGAGAGGCGTCTTAAGAATGTTGAAGACATTAAGACTAGCCCAATTGAGTTGCCTATGGATCACGGTCCTCCATGGTGGATTGGACAGACGGTTATGAGGGACAAGCTGTCTGACATTTATGAGAAAGCTGTCAATGAAGATGACAGAAACGAGAAGGAGCAAAATGATGCCAAAAATGCAGTTGAAGAATGTGTATATGAGATGAGAGACAAACTGTGTGGCATTTATGAGAAATCTGTCAATGAAGATGACAAAACAGTTTCATCCGGAAGCTTGAGGATAATAGGAGGCTTATCAGTGAGTCAGCAGTGCCTGACACATGCGTGCCTGGAAATATGTGTCCCAACCCTAGGGTTGAAACAAGAGGGGGGGGTATGTGACAGGAAGTCAGGTAAATCTGGGAATGTAGTCACTGAGAGGAGACACATTCCCACCTGCTTTGAAAGTTCACTGATACTATAGGGTGTTGGCTGCAGAGAGAGCCAGCAGGAAGTTGAAAACCATTCAGCTGTTCAGAATGAGGAGATCAAGGACTCTATAATTTGTCCAGAGAAAATCTATTGAGTGCTGCCTCCTGTCGCTGTGTGAGCTGGGAAGAGGAGGACAGACATACGTGTGCCTCCCAACGCCGTGTGGGCATGGGAGAAGGACTGCTGCCGCCTGTCGCCGTGTGGGCTGGGAGAGGGGGACAGTCGGATGTGTGCCTCCCGACAAGCTGGTGAGCATGGGAGAAGACCCCCTACAGCGATGTGAAGCTAAGGAGGGTAACCACGAGTGAAGACGTCTCAAAGGTGAGAAGACAAAGTGTTCCATGTGAAGAGTGTGAAGAGAAGTGTTCCATGTGAAGAGTGTGAAGAGTAAAGGGACCTGTTAAATGAACTATGTTCAATGTGAAGAATCTGAAGAGTAAAGGATCCTGTTATAAATGAACATGTGCTGTGTGAAAGAAAACAAAGGGACATGTTCAATGGACAATGTTTGTGCTGTGTGAAAAGCAAACAAATGGACATTTGAGTGTCTGCTGTAGGATCAGCAGTGTCGGCCCAACAGTAGGTTGGAAAGACTTCTTAGGTAGGTTCCAGCTGTGAGAAGGTAGCCGCCCACAGAGGCAAGGATTTATTTTGTGTTTTATTTTATTTTGGATGTTTTGCTGCATACAGCCTGGTGAAGAAAACACCATTTAATAAACCACACTGTTTGTTTGCAAGCACTTGTCGGCTATCTCTCTGTGAAAACGCACCCCCAAAGGGGTCATCCACGCCTACCACCGAGCAAATCCCTTACAATATATATATATATAATCTCACAAAAGTGAGTACACCCCTCACATTTTTGTAAATATTTTATTCTATCTTTTCATGTGACAACACTGAAGAAATGACACTTTGCTACAATGTAAAGTAGTGAGTGTACAGCTTGTATAACAGTGTAAATTTGCTGTCCCCTCAAAATAACTCAACACACAGCCATTAATATGTAAACCGCTGGCAACAAAAGTGAGTACACCCCTAAGTGACAATGTCCACATTTGGCCCAAATAGCCATTTTCGCTCCCTGGTGTCATGTGACTCGTTAGTGTTACCCTGAAACTGAGCTGCAGCACGGTGGCCAAGACCATACAGCAGCTTAACAGGACAGGTTCCACTCAGAACATGTATATGGGAAAACACTCGCGCCAATCACTATTAAAATTGTAAAAATGGGATTGCTGCTGTGAATGACCCCTAGGGGTAAAACTGATTTTTTATAAATAAACATGGATTTACTTACTACACCATGAGGAGTGCGATATTTTTGTTTTAAATATACCAACCAATAGGAGGATCCAGGACCACCCGGACACGGACGGCTGGGACCCCGCTGGACACTCACCTTACAAGCCTTAAGGCCCACTTACCGTAAGACATTGGGGGTCAACATCATCTGGTGAGTTTGCATTGCCTATCCTATTCACACAGGAGCATGGAGGGTGACACCACCATTGCACTGTTTGTTTGTTGATTTGAAACACTGTCACTGAAGCTAGAACATTCACCTTGGAATAATAATATTTTTTTTGGACTATTCATTCACTTAATATTACTTCTTGGATTTTTGTTCCTTTAATATATATATATATATACATATATATATATATATATATTTTTTTTTTTTTTTTTTTATTTTTTTTTTTAAGGTTATTATTGGTATTAGACAACATATGATTTGAGTAAAAGTGTATAGGTGTTACAAATATATCTTTTCACTTTACAGGATATGCGCTGTGGGTAATATTCATCATAATACTAATGCCCCGTTCACATTAGGTCGCTCTGACTTAGGGGGCGACCTGTGAAGTCACGTGCAGCGCGACTTTGGCGCGACTTGCACAGACTTCATAACATGAATGTCTATGCAAGTCGCCTCCAGGTCGCCCCGAAGTAGTACAGGACCCTTTTTCTAAGCCAGAACAACTTGTGTCGCTCCTATTAGAACGGCTCCTGTACTACACAGTGGGAGCGTGAGGACCGCGACTTGCCAGGCTGACAAGTCGCCTGACAAGTCGGATCAATGTGAATGGACACTTAGTGTCATTAAAATACCCTCAGGGCTGTCCACAGCAGCAATCCCACAGTCAAACTCTGACTACATATATTGCTATAACCAATACACTTGGTATCACCATTTCAATTTTATTTCCAATTTCATAAATATACATTTTTATTTAGTATTGTTGCACACCATCCTGCTCTAGGATATGTGCTGTTGAAGTAATATCCAATATTACACATATATTCCACTCAGAACAGGCCTCGCCATGGTCCACCAAAGAAGTTGAGTGCACGTGCTCAGCGTCATATCCAGAGGTTGTCTTTGGGAAATAGACGTACGAGTGCTGCCAGCATTGCTGCAGAGGTTGAAGGGGTGGGGGGTCAGCCTGTCAGTGCTCAGACCATACGCCGCACACTGCATCAAATTGGTCTGCATGGCTGTCGTCCCAGAAAGAAGCCTCTTCTAAAGATGATGCACAAGAAAACCTGCAAACAGTTTGCTGAAGACAAGCAGACTAAGGACATGGATTACTGGAAACATGTCCTGTGGTCTGATGAGATCAAGGTAAATGTATTTGTTATTGGCTCAGATGGTGTCAGGCGTGTGTGGCGGCAACCAGGTGAGAAGTACAAAGACAAGTGTGTCTTACCTACAGTCAAGCATGGTGGTGGGAGTGTCATGGTCTGGGGCTGCATGAGTGCTGCCGGCACTGGGGAGCTACAGTTCATTGAGGGAACCATGAATGCCAACATGTACTGTGACATACTGAAGCAGAGCATGATCCCCTCCCTTCAGAGACTGGGCTGCAGGGCAGTATTCCAACATGATAACGACCCCAAACACACCTCCAAGATGACCACTGCCTTGCTAAAGAAGCTGAGGGTAAAGGGGATGGACTGGCCAAGCATGTCTCCAGACCTAAACCCTATTGAGCATCTGTGGGGCATCCTCAAACAGAAGGTGGAGGAGCGCAAGGTCTCTAACATCCACCAGCTCTGTGATGTCATCATGGAGGAGTGGAAGAGGACTCCAGTGTCAACTTGTGGAGTTCTGGTGAACTCCATGCCCAAGAGGGTTAAGGCAGTGCTGGAAAATAATGGGGGCCACACAAACTATTGGCGCTTTGGGCCCAATTTTGACATTGTCACTTAGGGGTGTACTTACTTTTGTTGCCAGCAGTTTAGACATTAATGGCTGTGTGTTGAGTTATTTTGAGGGGACAGCAAATTTACACTGTTATACAAGCTGTACACTCACTACTTTACATTGTAGCAAAGTTTCATGTCTTCAGTGTTGTCACATGAAAAGATAGAATAAAATATTTACAAAAATGTGAGGGGTGTACTCACTTTTGTGAGATACTGTAGCTAGTGTGATTAAAAATGTGCTTAAAGTGATTTTAAAGGTCATTTTATTTAATAACAAACATGTTATACTTACCTGGTCTGTGCAATGATTTTGCACAGCGCAACCCAGATCCTCCTCTTCTCAGGTCCCCCACCTGGACTCCTGGCTCCTTCCCTTGACCAGTGGCAATGGTGTGTGCTCTCTCCCGTGCCCCACTCTATGCGTCCATAAAACCTATAGAGCTGCAGCTCGGCCTTGCCCTCCTCATTGGCTCACTGGTTGTGATTGACAGCAGTGGGAGCCAGAGAGAGAGGCTCGGGACAGCCGAGGCACCCATGCAGGTCCCTAGATCGAGAGGGGGCTCAGGTGAGTGTAAAAGAGGGGCTGTGGGGGGAGCAGTATAAAGAAGGTTTTTTTTCCTTCATTCCTAAAATGCATGGAGGTAATAAATCTTCAGCCTTTGCAATCACTTTAAGGTATAACAAAAGGCAAAAAAAATGTCTCTTTTTACATGAAGGTCTGGGGAATATAACACAGCACAGAGTTCCCCCTACATCAAAGTCTGCAGGGTTCTTCTTTCCAGGGCAAGGGGGAACTCTGCAGACTCTGATGTAAAGGAGAACTCTGAGGACTTTGCTGTAAGGGGGAATGCTGCAGACTCTGATGTAAGGGGGTCTTTAGTCACCAGAGACCCCCCTTATATCAAAGCCCACAGCATTCCTCTTTACATCAGAGTTCTCCTTTTTATAAAGGTCTGCACAGTCCTTCCTTTCACTGCAGGGGAGAATCTTGCAGACCCAGATGTGGCTCGGCGGCTCATCTGGATTGATCCTCAGCACCACCTCTTCTCTTCTCCAGACCAGCGGTTCTTCAGTGACAGTCCCATCAGCGCTCCCAAGTCTTAGCTCCTCCTCCAGTCCTTTAATTTAAAGTATAAAAGGCTGCAAGCAGCACCAAAATGTCACTGCTTCTGCCCCCTGTCCAAGCTTGCCAGAGCCGGAGGACATATTTTTTACAGGCAGACATTTGTGGACAGCTTGTAATTCAGACGTTTTTACAAACTGTCCCTAAATTTACATGTGGCTAACAACTCTCACTATAAGTATGGCCTTCTGTCATACCCTTTGCAATCCTCTTCTGCACATACTGCCCACTGCTATACCCTTTTCAGCCCTCTCCTATGAATACCACCCTCTGTTATACCCTTCACACTCCTCTCCTATTCATACTGCCCATTGTCATACCCTCCCCACTCCCCTCTTGTACATACAGGCCACTGTCATACCCTCTATAATCCTCTCCTGTACATACTACCCACTGTCATAACCTTCACGCTCCTCTCCTGTACATATAGCCCACTGTCATACCCTCCGTACACCTCTCCTATACATACTGCCCACTGTTATACCCTCCTCACTCCTCTCCTCTACATACTGCCCACTGTTATACCCTCCTCACTCCTCTCCTCTACATACTGCCCACTGTTATACCCTCCTCACTCCTCTCCTCTACATACTGCCCACTGTTATACCCTCCTCACTCCTCTCCTCTACATACTGCCCACTGTTATACCCTCCTCACTGCTCTCCTGTACACACTGCCCACTGTTATACCCTCCACACTCCTCTCCTCTACATATTGCCCACTGTCATACCCTCCTCACTCCCCTCTTGTACATACGGGCCACTGTCATACCCTCTATACTCCTCTCCTGTACATAGTACCCACTGTCATAACCTTCACGCTCCTCTCCTGTACATATAGCCCACTGTCATACCCTCCGTACACCTCTCCTATACATACTGCCCACTGTTATACCCTCCTCACTCCTCTCCTCTACATACTGCCCACTGTTATACCCTCCTCACTCCTCTCCTGTACATACTGCCCACTGTTATACCCTCCTCACTCCTCTCCTCTACATACTGCCCACTGTTATACCCTCCTCACTGCTCTCCTGTACACACTGCCCACTGTTATACCCTCCACACTCCTCTCCTCTACATATTGCCCACTGTCATACCCTCCTCACTCCCCTCTTGTACATACAGGCCACTGTCATACCCTCTATACTCCTCTCCTGTACATACTACCCACTGTCATAACCTTCACACTCCTCTCCTGTACATATAGCCCACTGTCATACCCTACGTACTCCTCTCCTATACATACTGCCCATTGTCATACCCTCCGTACACCTCTCCTCTACATACTGCCCACTGCCATACCCTCCTCACTCCCCTCTTGTACATACAGGCCATTGTCATACCCTCTATACTCCTCTCCTGTACATACTGCCCACTGTCATACCCTCCACACTCCCCTCTTGTACATACTGCTCACTGTCATACCCTCCACACTCCTCTCTTGTACATTGCCCACTGTCATACCCACCTCACTCCTCTCTTGTACATACTGCCCACTCTTATACCCTCCGCACTCCTCTCCTGTACATACTGCCCACTGTCATACCCTCCACACTCCTCTCCTGTGCATACTGCCCACTGTTATACCCTCCACACTCCCCTCTTGTACATGCTGCCTACTGTTATACCCTCCACACTCCTCTCCTCTACATACTGCCTACTGTCATACCCTCCACACTCCTCTCCTGTACATACTGCCCACTGTCATACCCTCCTTACACCTTTCCTGTAGATACTGCTCACTGTCATACCCTCCACACTCCTCTCTTGTACATTGCCCACTGTCATACCCACCTCACTCCTCTCTTGTACATACTGCCCACTGTTATACCCTCCGCACTCCTCTCCTGTACACACTGCCCACTGTTATACCCTCCGCACTCCTCTCCTGTACATACTGCCCACTATTATACCCTCCATACTCCTATCCTGTACATACTGCCCACTGTCATACCACTCTTCTCCTTGACCACACTCCACTCCACTCCTCTCCAGCTGCTTGCTGTCATATATTCTGCACTCCTTTCCTGTACATACAACTGCTTAGACCCTTCTTTAGCATGTTCATTATATCCCAACTTCTCCCATTCTATGCACACTTTTGCTAGTAATAATAACCATAAAAATATATTTTTGAACACTCTATTAACTCTAAGGATAACACCAGCAGTAATAATACTAATTATAATGATATGCTGGTATTGACACTCCTGAAGAGCACATTGGATTCCTGCTGTGCCAGCCGCCTGCGCTTGTCATACAAGTTCACCATATTTCCAGGCAGTTCAATTATGCTTAATTTGAGCAAAATTATTTGTGCCCTCAGCAGCATGGCATCCAATATCTGTTAATTATAAGATGTCTTGTTCCTCTCTCGGCCGTTATCCTGACTAACAGAACAGCACTTTAATTAAACATCGTCGTTTGATGTCAGTATCGGGTGCGCGCTTTCATCTTCCCGGGGGCTGAGCACCTCTCGTTGATGGAGGAATTAATTACCTGGTGGCAGAGTTAGGTGGGATCAGTGTGGAGTGCTGAGCGCCACTCCACGATTCTTCATCATGAGAATGAGTGGGAGATTTTCTGCCATTTCATCCTCAGTTTCCTCTTCCGTTTGATACGTGAAATGTGCTTCGAATGATGGTGGCCCAAAACGATCGATCTTAACCACTTGCCGCCCGCCGCCCGACTATATACGGCGGCGGTCAGCCCCTCCCAGGCAAAGTGACGTACCGGTACGTCACTAGCCTGGGAGCGAATAGGGGGCGAGCGCGCACCGCCGGAGGCGCGCTCCCACCCCCGCTCGTACCCGGCGAAGCCGGCGCGTGTGACCGGCGGACCCGATGTCCGCCGGTCACTCGAGATCGTCGGGCAGAGAGGGAGAAAGGCAGGCGGCTAGTGTAAACAAAGCCGCCTGTCATTCTCCCCTGTGTAAAAGCACTGATCACTCGGTCCTGCTATGTAGGACCGTTGATCTGTGCTATTACACCACTAGCCACATCCAATGACAGTAAGAAACACGCCCCTAGGGACACACTTAACCCCTCCCTCTCCAATAAAGTTAACCCCTTCCCTTCCAGTGTCATTTTTACAGTAACAGTGCATATGTATAGCACTGATTACTGTAGTAATGTCACTGGTACCCCCAAAAGTGTCAAAAATGTCAGTCAAGGGTCCGATCTGTCCGCCGCAATGTCACAGTACCGCAAAAAAAAACGCAGATCGCCGCCATTACGCGTTAAAAAAAAAAACAACAAAAATGACAAAAATCTTTCCCTTAGTTAGTAAACGCAATAACTTTTGCGCAAACCAATCAAAATACGCTTATTGTGATTTTTTTTACCAAACATAGGTAGCAGAAAACAAATTGGCCAAAAATTTAAAAAAAATGTAGATTTTTACATTTTTGGGGGGGGGGGGGGATTTCATATAAAAAAATGTGAAAAATATTGTTATTTTTGCAAAATTGTTGCTCTTTTTTTGTTTATAACGCATGATCAAAAAATTGCACAGGTGATCAAATACCACCAAAAGAAAGCTCTGTTTGTGGGAAAAAAAGGGCGTCAAATTCGTTTGGGTATGGCGCCGCACGACCGCGCAATTGTCGTTAAAGTCACGCAGTGCCGAATCGCAAAATACCCCCTGGTCAGGAAGGGGGTAAAATCTTCCGGGGCTTAAGTGGTTAATTAAAACAATTCATTTTTATTTTAAAAAATGCCCTGTCAGGTACCTGATCCAAGGCCAAAAGTCAGAGAGGGCTCCCCTTGCATCTGAATGCGATACACCCCTGAGGATGGAACAGGAGGTGTAGCGCCCAAAGAAGCACTGGTTGCCAACAGGGTCAATGGAGTAGACTGGTGGTCACATGAAGGACGCTGGGCAGATGTCTTCTGGGAGCCTTCAGATGAACTCGACAACCAGTACAGCCAGGAAACATGTGTAGAAGCAAGCTGAGGGTCAAAAACTGTTAATCAGTCCGGGGGCACAGGCAGGTAGCGGTATCAGGAACTTTAGCCAAGGTCACAACAGGAAGGCAGGTAGAAGGCAATGGCAGAGTCCGTGAAACAAGCCGAGGTCATCTACTGGAGAGCAGACAGATAGGTGACAAGTCTGTAGGCCAAGTCAAGGTCATACACTGTAGTTCCAAACTGGAGCAAGGTAGATGAGACAAGCCAGAGGGTCAGAGACAGGAGAGGAGAGTAGACAGGTCAGGAACAAGACGAGTCACAACAGGAAATCCAAGGTAGGTTAGCAGGACACAGGAAGGCTGACGACATTCCAGCAACTTGATGGGCTTGGCAGAGGTCTTATATAGGCCAGCAAATGGTCGCATCTATGACGTCATGCATGCGCCATTGCGCATGTACGTTTGCAAACACACGCTGCGGCGAACCTACGTACGCCCATTCACCAATATTCTGCCTGTGCGCATGCGCGCGGGAATGCGCCTGAGTACCCCCCTCACATTTTTGTAAATATTTTATTCTATCTTTTCATGTGACAACACTGAAGAAATGACACTTTGCTACAATGTAAAGTAGTGAGTGTACAGCTTGTATAACAGTGTAAATTTGCTGTCCCCTCAAAATAACTCAACATACAGCCATTAATGTCTAAACCGCTGGCAACAAAAGTGAGTACACCCCTAAGTTGAAATGTCCAAATTGGGCCCAAAGTGTCAATATTTTGTGTGGCCACCATTATTTTCCAGCACTGCCTTAACCCTCTTGGGCATGGAGTTCACCAGAGCTTCACAGGTTGCTTCTAGAGTCCTTTTCCACTCCTCTATGATAACATCAAGGTGCTGGTGGATGTTAGTGACCTTGCACTTCTCCACCTTCCATTTGGGGATGCCCCACAGATGCTCATTATCATGTTGGAATACTGCTCTGCGTCCCAGTCTCTGAAGGGAGGGGATCATGCTCTGCTTCAGTATGTCACAGTACATGTTGGCATTCATGGTTCCCTCAATGAACTGTAGCTCCCCAGTGCCGGCAGCACTCATGCAGCCCCAGACCATGACACTCCCACCACCATGCTTTACTGTAGGCAAGACGCACTTGTTTTTGTACTCCTCACCTGGTTGCCGCCACATACGATTTACACCATCTGAACCAAATAAGTTTATCTTGGTCTCATCAGACCACAGGACATGGTTCCAGTAATCCATGTCCTTAGTCTGCTTGTCTTCAGCAAACTGTTTGCGGGCTTTCTTGTGCAGCATCTTTGGAAGAGGCTTCCTTATGGGATGTGCATGGCTGTCATGGACCAATTTGATGCAGTGTGCGGCGTATGGTCTGAGCACTGACAGGCTGACACCCCCACCCCTTCAACCTCTGCAGCAATGCTGGCAGCACTCATATGTCTTTTCCCCAAAGACAACCCCTGGATATGACGCTGAGCACGTGCACTCAACTTCTTTGGTCAACCATGGTGAGGCCTGTTCTGAGTGGAACCTGTCCTGTTAAACCGCTGTATGGTCTTGACCACCGTGCTGCAGCTCAGTTTCAGGGTCTTGGCAATCTTCTTATAGTCTAGGCCATCTTTATGTAGAGCAACAATTATTTTTTTCAGATCCTCAAAGAGTTCTTTGCCATCAGGTTCCATGTTGAACTTCCACTGACCAGTATGAGAGAGTGAGAGCGACAACAACACATTTAACACACCTGCTCCCCACTCACACCTGAGACCTTGTAACACTAATGAGTCACATGACACCGGGGAGGGAATATGGCTAATTGGGCCCAATTTGGACATGTTCACTTAGGGGTGTACTCACTTTTGTTGCCAGCGGTTTCGACATGAATGGCTGTGTGTTGAGTTATTTTGAGGGGACAGCAAATTTACACTGTTATACAAGCTGTACACTCACTACTTTACATTGTAGCAAAGTGTCATTTCTTCAGTGTTGTCACATGAAAAGATAGAATAAAATATTTACAAAAATGTGAGGGGTGTACTCACTTTTGTGAGATACTGTATGTCTGCATGTACACAGACTGTTATACTCCTCTCCTGCACATACTGCCCATTGCCAAACCCTTCACACTCTTCTTCTGTACCCACTGTCATACCATCCACCCTCCTCTCCTGTACATACTGCCCACTGTCATACCCTCCACAGTGCTCTCCTGTACATATTGCCCACTGTCATACCCTCCATACTCCTCTCCTGTACATACTGCCCACTGTTAAACTCTTCACACTCCTCTCCTGCACATACTGCCCACAGTCATACACTCCCCACTCTTCTCCTGTACATACTACCCACTGTCATACCCTCCACACGTCAAGAAAGCCAAGGGATTTCCAGTCACAACTTACCACCCAGCCTGCGACCAACCAAATTAACCTGTCTAACAGTATGCGTTAAAAACAGGGGCTTAGTTGCAAAGATTTGCAAATATATGTGTAAGCTGCAGGCCCCGGCAAGGCACCCTGATATCTGCAGTCCCTAACTCTACCTTTAAAGAGTCTCCACAATGGGAGCACATGTATTCTGCTGGATAGATGGAGGGCAGGTGACTGGAGGGAGTCCACCCCTCCTTAAAGGTGCAGGGGCACACTGAACACCCAGCACATTGCCCACTGTTATACCCTCCACATTCCTCTCCTGTACATACTGCCCACTGTTATACCCTCCACATTCCTCTCCTGTACATACTGCCCACGGTCCTACCCTCCACACTCCTCTCCTGTACATACTGCCTACTGTCATACACTCCACACTCCTCTCCTGTACATACTGCCCACTGTCATACCCTCCACACTCCTCTCCTGTACATACTGCCCACTGCCATACACTCCACACTCCTCTCCTATACATACTGCCCTCTGTCATACCCTCCACACTCCTCTCCTATACATACTGCCCATGGTCCTACCCTCCACACTCCTCTCCTGTACATACTGCTCACTGTTATACCCTCCACACTCCTCTCCTGCACATACTACCCTCTGTCATACCCTCCACACTCCTCTCCTATACATACTGCCCATGGTCCTACCCTCCACACTCCTCTCCTGTACATACTGCTCACTGTCATACCCTCCACACTCCTCTCCTGCACATACTACCCACTGTCCTACCCTCCACACTCCTCTCCTGTACATACTGCCCACTGTCTTACACTCCACACTCCTCTCCTGTACATACTGCCCACGGTCCTACCCTCCACACTCCTCTCCTGTACATACTGCCTACTGTCATACACTCCACACTCCTCTCCTGTACATACTGCCCACTGTCATACCCTCCACACTCCTCTCCTGTACATACTGCCCACTGTCATACCCTCCACGCTCCTCTCCTGTACATACTGCCCACTGCCATACACTCCACACTCCTCTCCTATACATACTGCCCTCTGTCATACCCTCCACACTCCTCTCCTATACATACTGCCCATGGTCCTACCCTCCACACTCCTCTCCTGTACATACTGCTCACTGTCATACCCTCCACACTCCTCTCCTGCACATACTACCCACTGTCATACCCTCCACACTCCTCTCCTACACATAGTGCCCACTGTCATACCCTCCACACTCCTCTCCTGTACATACTGCCCACTGTCATACCCTCCACACTCCTTTCCTGTACATACTGCCCACTGTCATACCCTTCCCACTCCTCTCCTGTACATACTGCTCACTGTCATACCCTCCACACTCCTCTCCTGTACATACTGCCCACTGTCATACCCTCCCCACTCTTCACCTGTACATACTGCCCACTGTCATACCCTCCACACTCCTCTCCTGTACATACTGCCCACTGTCATACCCTTCCCACTCCTCTCCTGTACATACTGCTCACTGTCATACCCTCCACACTCCTCTCCTCTACATACTGCTCACTGTCATACCCTCCCCACTCTTCACCTGTACATACTGCTCACTGTCATACCCTCCACACTCCTCTCCTGTACATATACTGCCCACTGTCATACCCTCCACACTCCTCTCCTGTACATACTGTCCACTGTCATACCCTCCAAACTCCTCTCCTGTACATACTGTCCACTGTCATACCCTCCACACTCCTCTCCTATACATACTGCCCATGGTCCTACCCTCCACACTCCTCTCCTGCACATACTACCCACTGTCATACCCTCCACACTCCTCTCCTGTACATACTGCCCACTGTCATACCCTCCAGACTCCTCTCCTGTACATACTGCCCACTGTCATACCCTCCACACTCCTCTCCTGTACATACTGTCCACTGTCATACCCTCCAAACTCCTCTCCTGTACATACTGTCCACTGTCATACCCTCCACACTCCTCTCCTATACATACTGCCCATGGTCCTACCCTCCACACTCCTCTCCTGCACATACTACCCACTGTCATACCCTCCACACTCCTCTCCTGTACATACTGCCCACTGTCATACCCTCCAGACTCCTCTCCTGTACATACTGCCCACTGTCATACCCTCCACACTCCTCTCCTGTACATACTGCCCACTGTCATACCCTGCAGACTCCTCTCCTGTACATACTGCCCTCTGTCATACCCTCCAGACTCCTCTCCTGTACATACTGCCCACTGTCATACCCTCCACACTCCTCTCCTGTACATACTGCCCACTGTCATACCCTCCACACTCCTCTCCTGTACATACCGTCCATTGTCATATCCTCCACACTCTTCTCCTCCATGTACAACACAGACAAAACCAAAAACATATTTCTAGCATTAATTATTCATAGATTCTATCCATGTGGATTTCCATGCATTTACGACATTTGCATTTTGCACTCTGCTATTATGTTCAATGGCATCTGAGAATTGCTATAGCCAATTGTTGGCGGCTCCCTATCCATCAGATGCCTGTGACATATATTTGCGTATAGTCCGTAAGGTAAATCCTTAAAGTCGACCATCAATTTCCCGTCACTGATGGCTGTTCATGGACTTTTAATGTATTGTGCTGCAGTGTTTTCACACGGATCAATGCATTTGTATATTTATGCACTTGCGTTCCATTTTTCAGAGATTTATTGACGGTTGTGCGGTCTTTACATTCGCATCGATGAGCTGCATATGATAATTGACCTATTTATGCATCATATGGATATTTATGTACCATACTTATAAGCTGTCATCTGATGTATGTTATTCTACTGTGGTAGTAGTTATTAGCACATACTATCATTGGCCTTCATGAATCTGTGTGTTCGAGAGGGAAGGGTTAAAGCTCATGATTATGTTTATAGTTGTTAGGGACTTCCCATCCTGGTGACAACCACTCTGCCCACTTCTTGTATGGGTGTCACAGGGACAGGAAGTGGGGCCACTGATAGAAAAGAGAACCTTCTAAATGGTTGTAGTTAGGCTTTAGTTTTTTCATGAATTAGTGATATATGTATGTATGTATATAGTGTGTGTGTATATATATATATATATATACAGTATCTCACAATAGTGAGTACACCCCTCACATTTTTGTAAATATTTTATTCTATCTTTTCATGTGACAACACTGAAGAAATGACACTTTGCTACAATGTAAAGTAGTGAGTGTACAGCTTGTATAACAGTGTAAATTTGCTGTCCCCTCAAAATAACTCAACACACAGCCATTAATGTCTAAACCGCTGGCAACAAAAGTGAGTACACCCCTAAGTTAAAATGACCAAATTGGGCCCAAAGTGTCAATATTTTGTGTGACCACCATTATTTTCCAGCACTGCCTTAACCTTTTAGACCTGGGGGTCGAAAAGACCCCAAACCCCTCCTCTGAACTTAAAAGCATTCAAAACGCCAAGTTTGGCTGTTTTGAATGCTGTAAGTTTATGAATTCGGCGCCACCAGTACCCGGAAGTTATGTCATTCATTACATCACTTCCGGGTACTCAGCAGCACCGAATTCAAAGAAATGGAGACCCGGTCAGACGTCGGCGGTGCAGATGGAGACCCGGTCAGACGTCGGCGGTGCAGATGGAGACCCGGTCAGACGGCGGCAGTGAAGGTAGGATGCCCGGGTCTCCCGGTGGGACAGTAGACCAGGGCAAGCCGCGGGAGGGGGGGGCTTCCCCTCCCGCTCCTTGGAATGACAGCCGAGTGGCTTCTCAGCCGCATCGGTTGTCATTACAAGACAGCCGACCGTCGACTATGGACGCCGGTACCGGGGTGATGCCTCTAGCTTCGGGCATCACCCCGGTACATGCACTTTCCCTAAATATAGGCAATATTGATAAATCAAAAGGCCGATTACAATATATAGGGGGAAGTGCATATCGGCCCTCGATATATCTGCTTTGCCGATAATCGGTCGATCCCTAATAAGAAGATTGCCAAGACCCTGAAACTGAGCTGCAGCATGGTGGCCAAGACCATACAGTGGTTTACCAGAACAGGTTCCAGTCAGAACAGGCCTCGCCATGGTCGACCAAGCAGTTGAGTGCACGTGCTCAGCGTCATATCCAGAGGTTGTCTTTGGGAAATAGACGTATGAGTGCTGCCAGCATTGCTGCAGAGGTTGAAGGGGTGGGGGGTCAGCCTGTCAGTGCTCAGACCATACGCTGCACACTGCATCAAATTGGTCTCCATGGCTGTCGTCCCAGAAGGAAGCCTCTTCTAAAGATGATGCACAAGAAAGCCTGCAAGCATTTTGCTGAAGACAAGCAGACTAAGGACATGGATTACTGGAACCATCTCCTGTGATCTGATGAGACCAAGACAAACCTATTTGGTTCAGATGGTGTCAAGCATGTGTGGCGGCAACCAGGTGAGGAGTACAAAGACAAGTGTGTCTTGCCTACAGTCAAGCATGGTGGTGGGAGTGTCATGGTCTGGGGCTGCATGAGTGCTGCCGGCACTGGGGAGTTACAGTTCATTGAGGGAACCATGAATACCAACATGTACTGTGACATACTGAAGCAGAGGATGATCCCCTCCCTTCAGAGACTGGGCCACAGGACAGTATTCCAACATGATAACGACCCCAAACACCTCCAAGATGACCACTGCCTTGCTAAAGAAGCTGAAGGTAAAGGCGATGGACTGGCCAAGCATGTCTCCAGACCTAAACCCTATTGAGCATCTGTGGGGCATCCTCAAAAAATATTGACACTTTGGGCCCAATTTGGACTTTTTCACTTAGGGGTGTACTCACTTTTGTTGCCAGCAGTTTAGACATTAATGGCTGTGTGTTGAGTTATTTTGAGGGGACAGCAAAGTTACACTGTTATACAAGCTGTACACTCACTACTTTACATTGTAGCAAAGTGTCATTTCTTCAGTGTTGTCACATGAAAAGATAGAATAAAATATTTACAAAAATATGTAAATCACCCCCACCCGTTTAAAATATTCACATTTTGTTGCGTTGCATCCTGAAATGAAGACAGACACAGTTTTTGTTTTATCCAGTTGTATTTACACAGTGCAACTTATAACATCCATATGATAGATATAACGCCAACATGTCAGAAAAAAAAATAAAAAATAAAAATCAAAAACAGAATCACTGAGTTGGAAAAAGGATCAACCTCTTGTGTCAGTATTTTGTTGAACCACCTTTTGCTTTATTTACAGACTTTAGTCTGGGATATATATCTTTGCACATCTAGCTTTTGCAAAATGTCCAAAATGTCTTGGTATGCTGATGTCTTAAGAGTTCCCTACACTGGAACTAAGGGGCCAAGCCTAAGCCCTGAAAAACAACCCCACACCATAATCCCCCCCATCCACCAAATGATTTGGACCAGTGCACAAAGCAAGGTCCAGAAATACATGGAATAGCGATTTTGGGGTGGAGGAACCTGACTGGCCTGCAGAGTTCTGACCTTAACTCTACTGAACACCTTTGGGATGAAATAGAGCAGAGGCTGCGAGCCAGGCCTTCTCGTCCCACATCAGTGCCTGACCTCACCAATGTGCTTCTGGAAGAATGGTCAAACGTTCCCATAGACACACTCCTAAACCTTGTGGACAGCCTTCCCAGAAGAGTTGAAGCTGTTATAGCTGCAAAGGGTGGGCCAACTCAATATTGAACCCTACGGACTAAGACTGGGATGCCATTAAAGTTCATGTGTGTGTAAAGGCAGGCGTCCCAATACTTTTGGTAATATAGTGTATATGACCTATGGAATGTATTATTTATATTACTTATTAATGGTACCTATTTAATTTACACACCATACATTGTACATTCAAATCAGTCCCTGCCCTCAAGGAGCTTACAATCTTTGTGGGAAGAGTTTGGGGATGGCCCCTTCCTGTTACAAAAATGCCTGCGCATCACTGCACAAAGCAAGGTCCATAAAGATATGGATGAGCGAGTTTGGGTTGGAGAAACTTGCCTGGCCTGCACAGAGTCCTGACCTCAACCAGATAGAACACATTTGGAATGAATTAGAGCAGAGACTGTGAGCCAGGCATTCTCGTCCAACATCAGTGCCTGACCTCACAAATGCGCTTCTGGAAGAATGGTCAAACATTCCCATAGACACTCCTAAACCTTGTGGACAGCCTTCCCAGAAGAGTTGAAGCTGTTATAGCTGCAAAGGTTTGGGCATCTCAAAATTGAACCCTACGGACTAAAGCCTCGTACACACGCAACGATTATCGGCGGACCGATCGGCCGTCTTTTGTCCAGTGTTGTTGTGTTGGTTGAAATGTGCTCTAGACTGCACACGAATTTTATCGGCCAACAAAAACCAACTTCAGAAGTGATGTCATGTGCTGGTTTACTTTCCGTGTGTTTTTTCTTCTCTGAGCATGCCCAGTCTTACTCATCAGATTTTTGTCTGCCGAAATCTGTTCTGTTGACGGCCAACAAACATTTTATAGCATGCACACCAGATTTTGTTCAGCCGAAAAGTCGGAGTCGGTTGTCGGAAGCATCATACTAACAAGCCGAAAATCGGCCGATCGGACATTGGCCGAAAATTCACGGCCAACTATCGATGCGTGTGTACGAGGCATAAGACTGGGATGCCATTAAAGTTCATGTGTGTGTAATGCCCCGTACACACGCAACGATTGTTGGCCGTGAATTTTCGGCCAACGTCCGATCGGCCGATTTACGGCTTGTTAGTATGATGCTTCCGACAACCGACTGCGACTTTTCGGCCGAACAAAATCTGGTGTGCATGCTATAAAATTTTTGTACAGATTTTGGCAGACAAAAATGTGATGAGCAAGACTGGGCATGCTCAGAGAAGAAAAAACACACGAAAAGTAAACCAGAACATGACATCACTTCTGAAGTTGGTTATTATTGGCCGATAAAATTCGTGTGCAGTCTAGAGCACATTTCAACCAACACAACAACACTGGACAAAAGACGGCCGATCGGTCGGCCGATAATCGTTGCATGTGTACGAGGCTTAAAGGCAGGTGTCCCAATACTTTTGGTAGTATAGCATGTGTGTATGTATATATATATATATATATATATATATATACAGTGGGTACGGAAAGTATTCAGACCCCCTTAAATTTTTCACTCTTTGTTATATTGCAGCCATTTGCTAAAATCATTTAAGTTCATTCTTCTTCCTCATGAATGTACACATAGCACCCCATACTGACAGAAAAACACAGAATTGTTGACATTGTTGCAGATTTATTAAAAAAGAAAAACTGAAATATCACATGGTCCTAAGTATTCAGACCCTTTGCTCAGTATTTAGTAGAAGCCCCCTTTTGATCTAATACAGCCAGGAGTCTTTTTGGGAAAGATGCAACAAGTCTTTCACACCTGGATTTGGGGATCCTCTGCCATTCCTCCTTGCAGATCCTCTCCAGTTCTGTCAGGTTGGATGGTAAACGTTGGTGGACAGCCATTTTTAGGTCTCTCCAGAGATGCTCAATTGGGTTTAAGTCAGAGCTCTGGCTGGGCCATTCAAGAACAGTCACGGAGTTGTTGTGAAGCCACTCCTTCGTTATTTTAGCTGTGTGCTTAGGGTCATTGTCTTGTTGGAAGGTAAACCTTCGGCCCAGTCTTAGGTCCAGAGCACTCTGGAGAAGGTTTTTGTCCAGGATATCCCTGTACTGGGCCGCATTCATCTTTCCCTCGATTGCAACCAGTCGTCCTGTCCCTGCAGCTGAAAAACACCCCCACAGCATGATGCTGCCACCACCATGCTTCACTGTTGGGACTGTATTGGACAGGTGATGAGCAGTGCCTGGTTTTCTCCACACATACCGCTTAGAATTAAGGCCAACAAGTTCTATTTTGGTCTCATCAGACCAGAGAATCTTATTTCTCACCATCTTGGAGTCCTTCAGGTGTTTTTTAGCAAACTCCATGCGGGCTTTCATGTGTCTTACACTGAGGAGAGGCTTCCGTCGGGCCACTCTGCCATAAAGCCCCGACTGGTGGAGGGCTGCAATGATGGTTGACTTTCTACAACTTTCTCCCATCTCCTGACTGCATCTCTGGAGCTCAGCCACAGTGATCTTTGGGTTCTTCTTTACCTCTCTCACCAAGGCTCTTCTCCCCTGATAGCTCAGTTTGGCCGGACGGCCAGCTCTAGGAAGGGTTCTGGACGTCCCAAACGTCTTCCATTTGAGGATTATGGAGGCCACTGTGCTCTTAGGAACCTTAAGTGCAGCAGAAATCTTTTTGTAACCTTGGCCAGATCTGTGCCTTGCCACAATTCTGTCTCTGAGCTCTTCAGGCAGTTCCTTTGACCTCATGATTCTCATTGTGATCTGGAAAGTCTTATATAGACAGGTGTGTGGCTTTCCTAATCAAGTCCAATCAGTATAATCAAACACAGCTGGACTCAAATGAAGGTGTAGAACCATCTCAAGGATGATCAGAAGAAATGGAAAGCACCTGAGTTAAATATATGAGTGTCACAGCAAAGGGTCTGAATACTTAGGACCATGTGATATTTCAGTTTTTATTTTTTAATAAATATGCAACAATGTCAACAATTCTGTGTTTTTCTGTCAGTATGGGGTGCTATGTGTACATTCATGAGGAAGAAGAATGAACTTAAATGATTTTAGCAAATGGCTGCAATATAACAAAGAGTGAAAAATTTAAGGGAGTCTGAATACTTTCCGTACCCACTGTATATATATATAAAATATAAATATATATAGCTAAATTAAGCGTGATATAGAGGTAGGTCAAAGGGTCTGCTGTATCTTTTGTATCTCACAAATCATTTAATTTCATCTTTCAAGGGTTCGAATGTGCAAATGAAGATTTCACACAGGAAGGTGCGAGGCTTTCACCATCTTCATCAAAATGTATTGTGAAGAGTATAATTGGTGCAGCAATATCTGCGCTCCAAGGTAATCCTCCATTTGGATTTATTGTGCATATTAAAAGAACGTGTCAGGTATTCCCGGCTTGCTTCAGATTTCTTTTCACAAACTAAAACATCACACAGTGAAAGCAGGAGAGAAATCTCATGCAATTATCTGTAAGTATCAAAACAGATTCATCAATGAATGATTCATCCCTAACGCAGGAAATGAGTGATTGAAAGCTATTTTTTTAAATCTAAGCTATATATATATATATATATATATATATATACGTATACATGCTTACACACAGTATCTCACAAAAGTAAGTACACCCCTCACATTTATGTAAATATTTTATTCTATCTTTTCATGTGACAACACTGAAGAAATGACACTTTGCTACAATGTAAAGTAGTGAGTGTACAGCTTGTATAACAGTGTAAATTTGCTGTCCCCTCAAAATAACTCAACACACAGCCATTCATGTCTAAACCGCTGGCAACAAAAGTGAGTACACCCCTAAGTCAAAATGTCCAAATTGGGCCAAAGTGTCAATATTTTGTGTGGCCACCATTATTTTCCAGCACTGCCTTAACCCTCTTGGGCATGGAGTTCACCAGAGCTTCACAGGTTACCACTGGAGTCCTCTTCCACTCCTCCATGACGACATCACGGAGCTGGTGGATGTTAGAGACCTTGCGCTCCTCCACCTTCTGTTTGAGGATGCCCCACAGATGCTCAATAGGGTTTAGGTCTGGAGACATGCTTGGCCAGTCCATCACCTTTACCCTCAGCTTCTTTAGTAAGGCAGTGGCCATCATGGAGGTGTGTTTGGGGTCGTTATCATGTTGGAATACTGCCCTGCGGCCCAGTCTCCAAAGGGAGGGGATTATGCTCTGCTTCAGTATGTCACAGTGCTATAGTATTCATGGTTCCCTCAATTAAGCCGGCAGCACTCATGCAGCCCCAGACCATGACACTCCCACCACCATGCTTGACTGTAGGCAAGACACACTTGTCTTTGTAGTCCTCACCTGGTTGCCACCACACACGCTTGACACCATCTGAACCATTGGATATTTTCCCTCTACTCCAGTTCTGGTGGCGATCCAAAATTTGCAATTTTCTTTTACTTTCGGTAACAATGGTAAACAGGACAAATAGAGAGGACACATTTTCTTAACAGGGGCACAGAAAGCAAAAAAAAAAACAAAAAAACTGACAAAGTTTCTAAAGAACAGAAGAAAATAGCAAGGTTCGGGGAGTCTAATTGTGGCCCAGAGGTCATAATTGTGACAGGTTTAACTAACTTCATTACAATGCCTTGGTGCACATTGAACAGGCTGGCTGACACTCTCCCAGAAACCACCAGGGTCCAGGTGGGCTGCTTAAACCAGAGTAGACTTTACAGAGGCGGGGCGGTGATGCAACACTCTCCATCTCATCCAATCAGAGAATGCTTTGTATTCATTGAGAAAATGCAAAGCATGCTCTGAATGGCACCTGTACCGATTGGCCAACTTCCTGTTTTCACATTGCAGCAGGTCAGCTGTTTGGCACTAGTGTTGAGCGAACACGGACTGTATTATTCGTGTTCGTACCGAATAATTGGATTTTTTGTACCCGAACACGGACACGGACACTTTACTGTATGTTCGGGTAAAAATCCGTGTTCGGTCGTTTTATTTCCGGGTTTTGCATGCTTTGGCGCTCTTTTCATGGCGGGCTTTCAACAGCCAATCAACAATCGTTTAACTGGTGTGCCTTAAGCCATCCCAGCCATGCCTGCAAATGTCTCAGTAGCTGTGATTGGCCGTCTGAAGCATGTGACCAAGTCTTTATAAGTTCGAGGCAGCCGCAGCGGCGTCATTATGCTGCTTAGATTCAGGGACAGAGCACACATCAACGTGCTGGCTGCTGATTAGGGAAAGATAGGCAGGAAAAAACCATTTGTGTCCGGATAGAATTGAGGGACAGGTCGGAGTGTTTAGGCAGGGCGAGTTGTAGGCATTTTAGGGATAGAGTCTGCTGAATTATATAGGGTCAGTGTCTTCTACAAACTACAATCGATATTGCTGTGTGGGGGGTGGGGTCTGCACTCAATCCTGATCTACGATCTCTTCTCAATCCTGTTAGGGACAGAGTCTGCTGAATTTTAGGGAAACTGTGTTCTACAAACTACAATCGATATTGCTGTGTGGTGTGGGATTGGAGATAGGCAGGTGTCAGTGATCCACATCCATTTTTCTGTGTGTGAGCTGCAGTGAACACAATCTTTTTGGGCTGCAGTGAACACAATCTTTTTGGGCTGCAGTGAACACAATCTTTTTGGGCTGCAGTGAACACAATCTTTTTGGGCTGCAGTGAACACAATCTTTTTGGGCTGCAGTGAACACAATCTTTTTGGGGTGCAGTGAACAAAATCTTTTTGGGGTGCAGTGAACACAATCCTTTTTGGTGTGCAGTGAACACAATCTTTGTGGGGTGCAGTGAACAAAATCCTTTGTGGGGTGCAGTGAACACAATCTTTTTGGGGTGCAGTGAACAAAATCCTTTTTGGGGTGCAGTGAACAACATCCTTTTTGGGGTGCAGTGAACACAATCTTTTTGGGGTGCAGTGAACAAAATCCTTTGTGGGGTGCAGTGAACACAATCTTTTTGGGGTGCAGTGAACACAATCTTTTTGGGGTGGAGTGAACAACATCCTTTTTGGGGTGCAGTGAACAAAATCCTTTTTGGGGTGCAGTGAACAAAATCATTTTTGGGGTGCAGTGAACACAATCTTTTTGGGGTGCAGTGAACACAATCTTTGTGGGGTGCAGTGAACACAATCTTTTTGGGGTGGAGTGAACAACATCCTTTTTGGGGTGCAGTGAACAACATCCTTTTTGGGGTGCAGTGAACACAATCTTTTTGGGGTGCAGTGAACACAATCTTTGTGGGGTACAGTGAACAGAATCTTTGTGGGGTGCAGTGAACACAATCTTTGGGGGGTACAGTGAACACAATCTTTGTGAGGTGCAGTGAACACAATCTTTGTGGGGTGCAGTGAACACAATCATTGTGGGGTGCAGTGAACTCAATCTTTGTGGGGTACAGTGAACACAATCTCATACTGAAGGTTTGAGGGTGCTGCCTGTTCCATACTCCCCCTACTCCTCATCTAGCCTTTTAGGGGTACAAACAATAGTAATTGGGGCCTAGTGTGGTTGTGTACGTGTGATATACATACACTTTTTTGGGATCATATTTTCTATTCCGCTATTTAATCAAAAACCTTTGGGGATCAGTTAAATTGGGGGATAGTCTGTGTTGGTACGTGTGAGAGAGATCCACCTTTCCAAGTTGTTGGGGTTCATCTCATACTTCTGAAGGTTTGAGGGTGCTGCCTGTTCCATACTCCCCCTACTCCTAGCCTTTTAGGGGTACAAACAATAGTAATTGGGGCCTAATGTGGTTGTGTACGTGTGATATACATACACTTTTTTGGGATCATATTTTCTATTCCGCTATTTAATCAAAAACCTTTGGGGATCAGTTAAATTGGGGGATAGTCTGTGTTGGTACGTGTGAGAGAGATCCACCTTTCCAAGTTGTTGAGGTTCATCTCATACTTCTGAAGGTTTGAGGGTGCTGCCTGTTCCATACTCCCCCTACTCCTAGCCTTTTAGGGGTACAAACAATAGTAATTGGGGCCTAGTGTGGTTGTGTACGTGTGATATACATACACTTTTTTGGGATCATATTTTCTATTCCGCTATTTAATCAAAAACCTTTGGGGATCAGTTAAATTGGGGGATAGTCTGTGTCGGTACGTGTGAGAGAGATCCACCTTTCCAAGTTGTTGGGGTTCATCTCATACTTCTGAAGGTTTGAGGGTGCTGCCTGTTCCATACTCCCCCTACTCCTCATCTAGCCTTTTAGGGGTACAAACAATAGTAATTGGGGCCTAGTGTGGTTGTGTACGTGTGATATACATACACTTTTTTTGGATCATATTTTCTATTCCGCTATTTAATCAAAAACCTTTGGGGATCAGTTAAATTGGGGGATAGTCTGTGTTGGTACGTGTGAGAGAGATCCACCTTTCCAAGTTGTTGGGGTTCATCTCATACTTCTGAAGGTTTGAGGGTGCTGCCTGTTCCATACTCCCCCTACTCCTCATCTAGCCTTTTAGGGGTACAAACAATAGTAATTGGGGCCCAGTGTGGTTGTGTACGTGTGATATACATACACTTTTTTGGGATCATATTTTCTATTCCGCTATTTAATCAAAAACCTTTGGGGATCAGTTAAATTGGGGGATAGTCTGTGTCGGTACGTGTGAGAGAGATCCACCTTTCCAAGTTGTTGGGGTTCATCTCATACTTCTGAAGGTTTGAGGGTGCTGCCTGTTCCATACCCCCCCTACTCCTCATCTAGCCTTTTAGGGGTACAAACAATAGTAATTGGGGCCTAGTGTGGTTGTGTACGTGCGAGATACATACACTTTTTTTGATCATATTTCCTACTCCGCTATTCAATAAAAACCTTTGAGGATCAATTGAATTGCGGGATAGTCTGTGTCGGTACGTGTGAGAGAGATCCACCTTTCCAAGTTGTTGGGGTTCATCTCATACTTCTGAAGGTTTGAGGGTGCTGCCTGTTCCATACTCCCCCTACTCCTCATCTAGCCTTTTAGGGGTACAAACAATAGTAATTGGGGCCCAGTGTGGTTGTGTACGTGTGATATACATACACTTTTTTGGGATCATATTTTCTATTCCGCTATTTAATCAAAAACCTTTGGGGATCAGTTAAATTGGGGGATAGTCTGTGTCGGTACGTGTGAGAGAGATCCACCTTTCCAAGTTGTTGGGGTTCATCTCATACTTCTGAAGGTTTGAGGGTGCTGCCTGTTCCATACCCCCCCTACTCCTCATCTAGCCTTTTAGGGGTACAAACAATAGTAATTGGGGCCTAGTGTGGTTGTGTACGTGCGAGATACATACACTTTTTTGATCATATTTCCTATTCCGCTATTCAATAAAAACCTTTGAGGATCAATTGAATTGCGGGATAGTCTGTGTCGGTACGTGTGAGAGAGATCCACCTTTCCAAGTTGTTGGGGTTCATCTCATACTTCTGAAGGTTTGAGGGTGCTGCCTGTTCCATACTCCCCCTACTCCTCATCTAGCCTTTTAGGGGTACAAACAATAGTAATTGGGGCCCAGTGTGGTTGTGTACGTGTGATATACATACACTTTTTTTGGATCATATTTTCTATTCCGCTATTTAATTTAACTGGGCCTCCATGCGAGACCTGTGTGCCTTGTTGCGCTGTTTTGAGTACTCCACCAACATGGCCAGTGGCAATGACGCCGTTCTCAGCTTAACTATCCCACTTCCATGCCTCCTTGAAAAAACAATTCGGGCGATGATGGAAGAGGATGTGGCACAGGATGAGGAGGAGGAGGAGGATGAAGAGGTAACATTTCCAAGGCTTTCAGGGCAGTCATTCGCAAGGGGCTCCGAGGGTGGGTTCCTGCACACGCAAACGCCAGGGACGCAATTGTCCAGCAGGGGCACAGTTCTGGAGGATGAGGAGGATGAGGAGGAGGAGGAGCTGGAGGAGGAGATGGAACCATGTTCACAGCAGGGTGGCACCCAGGCCAGCTCATGGCCATCACTGGTGCGTGGCTGGGGGGATACAGAGGACACGGACGATACACCTCCCACAGAGGACAGCCCTTCGTTGCCTCTGGGCAGCCTGGCACACATGAGCGATTACATGCTGCAGTGTCTCCACAACGACCGCCGAGTTGCCCACATTCTAACTTGTGCTGATTACTGGGTGGCCACGCTGCTGGATCCCCGTTACAAGGACAACGTACCGTCCTTAATTCACTCATTGGAGCGCGATCGCAAGATGCGCGAGTACAAGCGCACGCTGGTAGACGCCATGCTGCTGGCATTCCCATCTGACAGCGGGGCCACAGTGGAAGCACAAGGCAGAGGAGGAGGAGGAGGAGGTCGCCAACGCAACCAGGGCACCGCCAGCACCTCAGAAGGCAGGGTTAGCATGGCCGAAATGTGGAAAAGCTTTGTCAGCACGCCACAACAAACAGCAGCACCAGCAGCTCAGATGGAACGTCTTAGCAGGAGGCAGCATTTTACCAACATGGTGGAGCAGTATGTGTGCACACGCCTACATGTAGTGAATGACGGGTCTGCCCCCTTCAACTTCTGGGTCTCCAAATTGGGCACATGGCTTGAGCTTGCCCTTTACGCCTTGGAGGTGCTGGCGTGCCCTGCAGCCAGTGTATTATCTGAACGGGTATTTAGCACGGCTGGGGGCGTTATAACAGACAAGCGCAGCCGCCTGTCCAGAGACAATGTGGACAAGCTCACGTTCATTAAAATGAACCAGGCATGGATCCCACGGGACTTTTCCGTACCTTATGCAGAATAGCAATGGATACCGACCTTACCCACCCATTGTTCCATTTTTGCTCTTTCTCACTCTTTTGGGGTGTACCCTCATTTAAAATTTTTGAAAAGAAGCAGTGTTGGCTACCTCGTCCTCCTCCTCAGGGCCAGATTAATGTAGGGGCTATTGGAGCTGCAGCTCCAGGCCCCTACCTTTTATATAGGCCCCGGGTTGGCCATATTCACTGTTACCGCTCTTCTGTCACTTGTAAACACAGAAGTCTGGCTTCTATGCTCGCTTCCCCAGGCAGCACCCTCAGAACCTCCCCACACAGCGTGAAGGCCGGACAAGGAGGGACAGTTGGCGATGCATGGATGTGTTTATGGGCTTCAGAGACAGCATCCCATGTTGAATTAGGCATGCATGGCTGCACCCTTCCTCCTCTGGGTGCATGGCAAGGCACGGCCCTTAAGGCCCTTCAAAATCCTCAGCACCAAGCCCATGATGCTGTTAATCCGGCCCTGGTCCTCCTCCACCGCCGCTTCCACCTACACCGCCCATAGGTGTGCGCAGCCTATTGCATTAAGGTGTGCACCCCAAAGTTGAAATACACATGCATGTGTTTGCCAGCAGGGAGAGTAATGTATCGGGGCCATGTACCTGTAGGCAAGGAGAAATAGAGCAGAGCAGGTCCCAGGGAGATCTTTCCCATCTCCTCACTGGCAATGCTATGTGCCCTAGGTGATTAGGGTGTGCCCAGGCACACCCAGCACACCCTGTGCGCACGCCTATGTCACCGCTAGGCTTGTGACGGTATCAGATTTTCATGCTGCGATTAATTGATTAAGGTTTTGCCACGGTATACGGTATTATCACGGTATTCTATTATTAAATTTAAATTATTAAATTTCCACCTCACTTCAATTTCATTGCTGAATTTAGGGGCTTTGGTTCACTTATGCACATTATTATATAGTCAGTCAGTACAGACTCTGTGAACCAGGCCTAAAATAGGTCATCAAGCAGTGTCTGGCCTAACTGGTGATAACTGGTTCTGGCGCTCGGCTCCGATCCGATGGCCTGGTCATTAAGAGGGCAAATCCTTGTGGTCAAGAAGTGGTTAAACCTGAAGGAGGTGTTGTTTATAAATTACTTTACTATTGCTTTAGGCCTGGTTCACATGTATGCGGGTTGGTGGTTCACATTTGCACAGGCATAGCAGCCCATTGATTTGAATGGGCTGCTATGCCCTCATTTTCCGCAGAAAAAAGGTGCATGCAGCATTTTTTTAAAATTCAGTGGCCTTGAAATCCATCCTGCTTTTGCACCATGCGACTAACCTGCAGTTCCTGCTCTGGCAAGCTTTCTGCATTTTTTGTATACGTGGGCACGGCATTTAAAAATAAACAGTTTGCGTGTGCAGCAACGGCAGGTAAGTCGCATGGTGCAAAAGAAGGATGGATTTCATGGCCACTGCATTTTTTTAAATTCTGCATGCACCTTTTTTCAGCTGAAAACGCAGGCATAGCAGCTCAAGCCCATTCACATCAATGGGCTGCTATGCCTGTGCAAATGTGGGCCCCCAACCCGCATACATGTGAACCAGGCCTAAAGCAATAGTAAAGTCATTAATTGGTTAAACCTGCAGGAGGACCGGTGTTTTTATCTATTAATGACTTTACTATTGCTTTAGGCCTGGTTCACATGTATGCGGGTTGGGGGCCCACATTTGCACAGGCATAGCAGCCCATTGATGTGAATGGGCTTGAGCTGCTATGCCTGCGTTTTCAGCTGAAAAAAGGTGCATGCAGAATTTAAAAAAATGCAGTGGCCATGAAATCCATCCTTCTTTTGCACCATGCGACTTACCTGCCGTTGCTGCACACGCAAACTGTTTATTTTTAAATGCCGTGCCCACGTATACAAAAAATGCAGAAAGCTTGCCAGAGCAGGAACTGCAGGTTAGTCGCATGGTGCAAAAGCAGGATGGATTTCAAGGCCACTGAATTTAAAAAAAATGCTGCATGCACCTTTTTTCTGCGGAAAATGAGGGCATAGCAGCCCGTTCAAATCAATGGGCTGCTATGCCTGTGCAAATGTGGGCCGCCAACCCGCATACATGTGAACCGCCAACCCGCATACATGTGAACCACCAACCCGCATACATGTGAACCAGGCCTAAAGCAATAGTAAAGTCATTAATAGATAAAAACACCGGTCCTCCTGCAGGTTTAACCACTTCTGGATCGCAAGGATTTGCCCCTTTAAAGACCAGGCCATCGGATCAGAGCGCCAGGACCAGTCATCACCAGGTAGGCCAGACACTGCTTGATGGCTATATAATAATGTAATGTGGGCTGCTAGGCGTGTGTGTGTGTATATATATATTTATTAGAGCTGCACGATTCTGGCCAAAATGAGAATCACGATTTTTTAGCTTGGAATAAAGATCACGATTCTCTCACGATTCTCTGTGTAACAAAAAAAAAAAAAATTGGGATAACTTTACTGTTACGTTTTTTTTTTTTTTTTTATTCATTAAAGTCTAATCATTGCGTTTGAAAGACTGCTGCGCAAATACAGTGTGACATAAAATATTACAACAATCGCCATTTTATTCTGTAGGGTCTCTGCTAAAAAAATATATAAAATGTTTGGGGGTTCTAAGTACTTTTCTAGCAAAAAAAAAACTGATTTTAACTTGCAAGCTGCAAGTGTCAGAAAAAGATCCAGTCTTTAAGAGGTTAAACTTCCTTTCTCCCTGGCAGAGGGAAGGAAAAGATACAAATGTAATCATTTTTGTTTATAGTTAGGAGACTTAATGCTGAAAGGTGTTAGCTGAGTGAGTGAATGAGTCATCCAGCTCACTGAAATGTATCAATTCACAAGTCAGGCAGACTTGACAGAGAAACTCGGTATTTTAAAAATGCCACAATAACAATACCGTGGCTATGCAATACCGCGATATATCGAATTACCGAAAACCGGCATATGTCTAGTCACCGCCACATCCACCACCACCTCAACCTCCCTCCTACTCCATATGGGCCTCGTCCTTCAGAGATGAAGAAGAACATTGTTTTATTTTTCTGTTTTTTTTTGTTGTTTTAAGTTATTTCCCTATCCACATTTGTTTGCAGAGCACTTGCCATGCTCTTAATTACGTTTTGCTGCCATTTGCAGCACTCTAGCCCTTTCCTTTGGTGTTTTAGAGCCATTTTAGTGCCTTAAAGTTCGGGTCCCCATTGACTTCAATGGGGTTCGGTGTCCGGGAAAAGTTCGGTAAAAGTCCGGGACACGGACCCGGACTTTTTTTTAAAGTTCGGCCGAACCCGTCGAACACGGACATCTAGGTGTTCGCTCAACCCTATTTGGCACCAGACCCAGAAGATAGTGGAGATCACTGGAGTAGCAGTGTAGTATTGGTTTCCAACATTTGAGAGGATGGTATGGTATGTGCATAGATACATTGGTGTATGTAAAAAAATGCCATACTTCTTCAAGCTCATCCCTACTTACCACCTCCTGTTCTGCACTGTGTGGAGGTGACCATCTTGGTAGAGGAGCTGGGCTTTGCTTCCCCATGTCATAGCTGTTCCTCTGATGACTAGTGTAAGAAGAGGTTTTCTGTTCAGAGTTGTGTTTCTGTTCAATCCCGCCGGGACTTGGCGAATGCGCATGCGCGAACGCACGCACGCAAGCACGCGAACACGCAACGTGACAGATGCTGGCGCCAAATGGACTATTTAAACTCAGCCCTTGCTCAGCTCCAGTGCTGCTTTGTCTTCAGCCTTGTTGACCTGAACCTGCTACCTGTATCCTGTTTACCAGTACCAGACCCGGCTTGTCCTGACTATCCTCTGCTCTCCACCTGCACCGACCTCGGCTTGTCCCTTGACCTCCGCTCCAGTCTGCTCCTTCTGGCTCCTGTATGACCGTTTGGCTTCTGACCTGGCTTGTCTCACTATGCTCCTGCCACCAGCACCTGTTGCCTGCATACCTGCTCTGGACCTACCCGGCTATCCCTGTCTGTGGACTTCAGCCTGCTTCCAGCTACATCAGGCACTCGTGCTACTCTATACTCTGCACCTCCTGTCTGCACTATCAGGGGTCCCGAGTCAGAGGTGTAAGAGAGGCCTTCCTCACCGTTCAGGCTCACCTCCAGGTACGTGATAACTAGTAATCTGATGAGTAGTAGGATAATAACAAAGAAGCAGCAGGAAAGATGGAGAAATAACAAATCCATACAATATATGGAGCAGCAGAAGCAGGGAGATCCTTCCATTGCAGGTCCTTAAGTACAACTTCCTCTCCAGCAAGGAGAACAATGAGCACAGTATTGACATCGCCAAATAAATTAAAAACACAAAGCAATGTAAAGTTTTTGTTTAATCAGTAGAGTGCAGCCAATTATAGAACAGCTGACTTTCACCATTACAACATTAGGAAAGTAAAATCTGATGACCCCACCACCAGCATTTTTTCCACTTTTCAAAAGTGGACCTTTACCCACTAGATTAACTTTTTCTCAGCTCCTTTCTCATACAACATAATTTTTTTAAATATCTTTATAATGATGCTGCCCACCACTTCCTAGTTCCCCACCAAGACAAGGATTATGTAAGCTTGCCCCTGCTGCCTCCTGGGATGTCCACATCACACATCCCTGGAGTCAGTGTTTTAGTGAGTGGATCATGTGCACCGTGAGATTCCATGCAGAAGAAAACATGTCACAGTCTCTTCCAGGTATGTTGGATCAGACCGAGACCAGAGGCTTTTCTAAGCACGCATGGAATTCTCTCCTACCTGCCGTGCGTGCAGACATACCACAGGTCTCGGGCCAGGTCCAAAATACTTGGAGACCTACGACATGTCTGCTCATGAATGGAATCTCATGGTGTGTGCAATCCAAAAAGTCTAAACTGAGGGGAGTCCCAAAATAGTGCCGTGGGAGCCATGCAACACCAAGTAAACTTCAGCTGCAAAGTAGACAACACTGGACTCCATAGACTAGTAATGATGTCCCTCTTACAGGGAGAGTTACTGAATGGAAGGAATCTCATTTTAGCTAGGATGAAGTTCCTCTTTAATACAGAACAATGCGCAAATTTCTAAAGCTGTACTCAACTCCCCCAACCACCTGTGTTCCCTTTCAAACATACTCACCTGCATAGCGAAGCCAGTATTCTGCTGTGATCTGCTGTTTGGGCACCATGAGGGCTTTTTTTCAGCGGGAACATGAGGGAACGCAGCAGCACCTCCAGCACTGACTGTATGTAATGGCAAGGGGTGCTGGGGTGTGCTGCAGGGTCTATTGATGCTTGCTGCTGGGGGATCTATTCTAGCTGGAGTGGATCTGTTTTGCAGGGGGATCTATTGTTGCTGGTGGGAGACCTATTTTTGCTGGGGGTGAGTCTTATATTGATAAGGGGTCAGTTATTGCTTGGATAGATCTATTGTTGAGGGAGGGGTCTGTTGTTGCTGGCTGCTGGGGAGTCTATTGATGCTTTCCGTGGGGGAGATCTGTTGTTGCTATCGGGGGTCTATTGTTGCTGGGGGATTTATTGTCGTTGTGGGGGGGGGGGGTTCGGGTGGTCCATTATTGTTGCGGGGGGATCTATTTTTGCTAGAGGGGGCTCTATTGTTACTGGCTACAGGGGATCTGTTTTACTGCTTGTCTTGTTATCAATAACGTATTTCATACAAATGACTTATCACCACAAAAGTATGCTTGGTTCTGTATTCTGTAAAAGGGCAGTAATTCAGACAATCCTACGTGGGCGTATCCTTTCTCACTGTTTGGTTGGTATTGGCAAACACTTCCCAACTTAACCTCTAGATGGCACTGTTGTATCATATGGACAGCACAATAGCTAAGTGGTTAACACTTCTGCCTAGCAGCACTGCATACAATAAGAATACACAAAAAATGTACTTAACTCAGGGTATAGTGATATACGATCTCCGTAGGCAACCAGGACCCCAGGCTCTACTGTACTAGCGATTGCAGGAAATCGAGCAAAAGTGTCATTGTTTCTTTTGGCACAGACCTTTCTTGTTGTTATGTCATTATGGAGTCCCCCTGTCCTTTTATTTGGAAAGTTTGGGTAGACAATCCCACATGGGTGTATCCTTTCTTACTTTTTAGTTTGTATTGGCAAACAGATCTGTTGTTGCTGTCGGGGGTCTATTGTTGCTGGGGGATTTATTGTCACTGTGGGGGAGGGGGTTGTTTCAGGTGGTCCATTATTGTTGGGGGGAGTCTATTTTTGCTAGAGGGGGGCTCTATTGTTACTGGCTACAGGGGTCTATTTTACGTCTTTTCTTGTTATCAATAACATATTCCATACAAATTACTTATCCCCACCACAAAAGTATACTTGGTTCTGTAGTCTCTAAAAGGGCAGTAATGCATATTTCCCAACTTTCTGAGATGGAAACGAGGGACACCTATAAGCAAAAGGTTGTAGGCATAGGACACACCCCCAGCCACGCCCCCCTTAAAGAAGAATTGTTAAAAAAAAAATCCACAAGTGCATTTTTACCACTATTATTCCTTTATACTGGATTATGAAATTTACAAATGCAGCAATTTAGAAATTGGATGAAAGGTTTAGCACTGGGAAACACTTTTTGATAGATAAATAGTGCATCAGACCAAAATGAGGGACAAATGAGGAGGAAAGAGGGACAGAGGACCTTTTTTCCAATGAGGTACAGTCCCTCGAAATCGGGGACAGTTGGGAGCTATGGTAATGGGTGGTGGGTAGGAGGGTGGAACTAAGGAGCAGTGCTCGGAGGCGGTTGAGGGTGGAGAAGAGGGGTGGGAAAGGGTGAGTTTCTGCACCTATTCTTTGAGGGAATAAAGCCCTGGGCGCCATACTTTGCCATCTCCAAAGATGTGCCGGTGTTCTGCCGAAAACTCCAACTTGCTGAATTTTCCAACAACATTACTTCCAGTGAGTGTACACCAGGAATAATTGGAAATTTGGACCACTTGGTGTTTTTACACAACACCGGCAGCCTATACACCCCGGTAGATGCTACAATTAGTGCAGATTGTTAGTCCGCCCGCTAGTTTTCGCCGCCTTGAAGGCGGCCATGTTTTTGGTTACTAGCGGACAGACTCACAAGCTCCACTAGTTATAGCATCTATCAGAGTGTATAGGCTGCCGGTGTTGTGTGAAAACACCAAGTGGTTGAAATCTCCAATTATTCCTGGTGTACACTCATCAGAAGTAACGTAGTTGGAGATCTTGGCAAGTTGGAATTTTCGGCAGAACACTGGACCTGCCTGTGTCCTGACCCTGCAGCCTTTTGGTAGATGTGATGTGTGTATTCCCAGAGGCTGCAGAACTAGTGACATGGCAGTCTGGAAGATTCCATAACAGAGGTGGGGCGGGGCCAGAAAAAAAAATAGGAAAAATAAAAAAATTCCTACAATTCTGCTTAGGGGAAGGGTTACAATGGAATTGACTCCCTTTTGGTAATTGCCTTCCATTTTAATAATTGGAGATTTCGACCACTTGGTGTTTTCACACAACACCGGCGCCCTATACATTCCGGTAAATGCTATAATTAGTGCAGATTGTTAGTCCGTCCGCTAGTTGTCGCCGCCTAGGAGGCGGCCATGTTTATGGTTACTGGCGGGCGGACTAACAATCTCCACTAATTATAGCATGTACCGGATTGTATAGGCCATAGGTCGGCAACCCGCGGCTCCTTTAAACCTTTGCCGCGGCTCCGGGGTGGATGAGAGGAGGAGGCGCACTGTGCGTCACGCAGAGCCGCCGATTGGCGGCCTTCTGGGTGTCATCGGAGCACATAGCAATGCGCCCCGACACTCCCCCACTGTGGCGCTGTCCTGGCTGTGATTGGTCCAGGCTGGACCAATCATAGAGGACATCCCGGGTGATGTCGCGTGGGGGGTGGTGTGCGTGCATTAGTCACGCACCGTCCCGACGTCACTTTCCCGCCCGCCGTCAGAGAGGAGGACAGCGGCGCGAATGCAGGTCGAGGAAGAAGAAGAAGAAGAAGTCCGACCAAGACCCGACTCCCGTCAGCAGCACGCCAGGCACGGTGACGGAAGGTAAGTGAAGTGATGCTTTGAAGGGGGTACGCACGCACGCTGGTCTCTGCATTGAAAGGGGCATGTACGCCGGTCACCACCATTGAAAGGGGGCATGTACGCTGGTCACCACCATTGAAAGGGGGCATGTACGCTGGTCACCACCATTGAAAGGGGGCATGTACGCTGGTCACCACCATTGAAAGGGGCATGTACGCTGGTCACCACCATTGAAAGGGGGCATGTATGCTGGTCACCACCATTGAAAGGGGCATGTACGCTGGTCACCACCATTGAAAGGGGCATGTATGCTGGTCACTACCATTGAAAGGGGGCATGTACGCTGGTCACTAGCATTGAAAGGGGCATGTATGCTGGTCACTACCATTGAAAGGGGCATGTATGCTGGTCACTACCATTGAAAGGGGCATGTATGCTGGTCACTACATTGAAGGGGGCATGTACGCTGGTCACTGCTTTGAAAGGGACATGTACGCTGGTCACTACATTGAAAGGGGGATATATATGCAGTGTTATATTTGTTTTAAATGTCGCAATGGTTTTGCTGCTCCCAGCTTTTTTTTTTTCCCTTCGGAAACGGGTCCAAGTGGCTATTTTTGTCTTAAAGGTTGCAGACCCCTGGTATAGGCTGCCGGTGTTGTGTGAAAATGCCAAGTGGTTGAAATCTCCAATTATTCCGGGTGTGCACTCATCAGAAGTAACGTAGTTGTCGCCGCCTAGGAGGCGGCCATGTTTTTGGTTACTAGCGGAAGGGGTTACTTAGGGGAAGGGTTACAATGGAATTGACTCTCTTCTGGCAGTTGCGTTTCACTTTAACTAAAGGCCGTGTTTATTGACATGGATGCATAATAGGTGACAATTGGGTTGAGAATGAACAAAGACTATGATAACAAAAAATCCAGAGCAGATTATTTATGAATACAGTGTAGCAAAATAAAAATAAAAAAACTTATAAGTAAAAATTAGTCATGGAGTTATTGCCAAATTAACCGGCACATATTGGCTGTGCTAAATTTGGCCTTGGCATCCAGGCATCAATGACTTCAGGTCATGCAAGGTTTTGACAGCTTCCCAACTCTCCCGTCTTTCTTCTCTCCAGTCCGCCACAGTTTTCCAATTTGGTGACTGCAATTCACTTCTGTGTCATAATCTACGAAGGTAGATAAAAAAAAACATAAAAGCACCCGATGCCTCCTTGTAGAAACTGTCATTAGAACAGCACTTACCATAATAATGTGAATTATTGTACAATTAGACAGAAGCGGGACCATAACAGGGAAAGCTCGTCACTATTACTGGGCACCTGTTCCTCCTCCCAGTGTCGCTGCTCCTTGGTAATTGTTCAGGGTCTCCTCTATGTCCTCGTTATCGAGTCTGCCTCGTCACCATGTAAATCTCCTTGTGTGGCTTTATGGGCTAATCTGGCTGTAGACAATGGAAGTCACTGAGGCAGTAAAATGTTTGCAGGGCAGTTAAAGTAGACCTTTCAGAAAAAATAATAAAATGCCTTATCGCTTTCCTCCCCCTTCACCTTGCTAAAATGGCAGCAGTTTTTTTTTTTTTTTCTATTTTATCAATTACAATATCCTAGTTTTTTTTTAAATATAAATTTTATTCAGGAATTTCAATAATACATACATTAACATTTTGATATACAGTACATCTCTAACTTAACAATTTATTATAACAGCTCTTTTGTACTTTACTTATCCTATATTCCTTCCTTTTCTTTTTTTTTACCCTCTCCCTTTACCCTCCCTCCCCTAATTACCAAAAAAAAAAAAAATTCCACGACCGGCGATTGAGAGACCCCATCATCTCCCCATATTTATTTTTCTCAATTTACCCTATTGTGACCTAGTTTTTTTTTCATAGTGTAGTAGCGCCCTTTTAATTCTCATTCTGACAACACGTAATGGTGCCAGATCTCCATCTCTGCATGCACGAGATCTGGTTCTGTGACATCAGGGGTCGGTTTCAAGAGCCAGATCGGACCCCTAACTGACATTTGTGACACTTTTGGGGGGACCAATGACATTACTACAGTAATCAGTGCTAAAAATATGCACTGTCACTGTAATAATGACACTGGCAGGGAAGGGGTTAACATCGTGGGTGATCAAGGGGTTAAATGTGAGCCTAGGGGAGTGATTCTAACTGTGGGGGGGGGGGGGCGTGGCTTGTGAAATGATCATAGAGACCTGCGATCCTATATAGAAGGATCTCAGGCACTCTGTGATCATTTCAGAGAGAAGAACGGTCAGCTGTGTTTACAACAGCCGACCGCCCTTCTCTCTCAGCGGGGAACGATTGCGGGTGTCAGGCAGCAATTGGAGCCGCCTGCCTCGTTCATCAGAGTCAAGCAGCAGTTTTAATGTTAAAAAAAAAAGAATTACACTCACAATGTTAAGGAGACTGGTGCAATTCCAAAGACGCTAGTGTACAGTATACAGTTCTGTATGTGGCTCCCAGCGCTTCCTGCCGAACTTGGGGACACTCCCAGCTGGGTGGGCGGACGCAACGCGCGTTCGGAGCACTCAGAAGTGACGTCAACAGTTCCCGAGTGTCTCAGAGTGCTGCAGGAAGTGCTGGGAGCCAACAGCGCCCCCCCAGACCTCTGGCCACATACAGAACTGTATACTGTACACCAGCGGCTTTACTGTACAGTACATATACACCAGCGGCTTTTCTGTACAGTACATATACACCAGCGGCTTTAGAATTGCACCAGACTCCTTTACAATGTGAGTGTACTGTACTGTGGATTGGGAGCTTGGTCATAATGATATATGGAGGGGTGCCGCAAAGTGCAGGTTAATTTGTTTTATTTTTACACTAGAGTACACTTTTTGCTTTACAGTACTGTATTTTGAAGTGCAGGTTCATTTGTTTTATTTTTACAGTATACTTTATACTGTGTTTTGTATTGCCGTAATCATTTTATATGAATAAATGGTTGTGGAACAAATCATCTGAGTTTCCTTTGGAAGTAATGCTTTGGATTACAAGCATGCTTCCGGAACAAATTATGCTCGCAATCACAGGTATTACTGTACAGTATATTGTATTTGTTTTCTGTTTTTTTATTTCTCAGACATACAGTACATACACAAATATGTTTGTTTTAAGATGCAGACTTCAGGTTTTTTGGAGTGTTTGAGTGGACATTTCGAAAAAAAAAAAAGCTGTTGGACACAATGGGATCATAGATACTATTGTTGTATGTTGGGCAAATGTCAGTTGACAGTCAGATGCTTCCATTGTTTTTCCAGGTATACTGATTATACAATGCATTCAGGTAACCAATAGAGTTGAGCGGACACCTGGATTTCCATGTTCGGCGTGTCCCAGACTTTTTCCGAACTTTACCCGGACACCGAACCCCATTGAAGTCAATGGGGACCCAAACTTTCAGGCACTAAAATGGCTCTAAAACACCAATGGAAAGGGCTAGAGTGCTGCAAATGGCAGCAAAATGTAGTTAAGAGCATGGCAAGTGCTCTAAAAAAAAAAAATCCCCTTTACATTAATTTTTTAATAGCAGATTAGAACAGCAATCTGTAGTGAAATATAGCTGAACGCTGCACACAACAGACTGATAAAAATAGATTTTTTTCTCCCTCCTCCTCAGTGGGCTCAAGTGAGGGCAAAAAGATTGTTCACTGCACCACCCCCCACACAGCAAAATCGATGTAGACTGTCCCTGCCTAATCTCCAGCCTCGCCCTAATATGCTCAATAAGATCGTTCACTGCACCACCCTCCACACAGCAAAATCGATGTAGAAGACTGACCCTGCCTAATCTCCAGCCTCACCCTAAAATGCTCTAATAACTTTCCCTGCCTGCACTCCGACCTGTCCCTGCATTCTTTTCGGACACAATTTTTCACAGAATCACTGTCTGTCCCTAATCAGCAGCCAGCAAATATGATGTGTGCTCTGTCTACAGCAGAATGACGCGGCGCGCTGGGGCTCTCGAACTTATAAAGACATGGTCACATGCTTCAGATGGCCAATCACAGCTACTAATACATTAGTAGGCATGGCTGTGATGGCGCACACCAGTTAAACGCTTGTTGATTGGCTGTTGAAAGCCCGCCATTAAAAGCGCGCCATTACATACGAAACAGGAAATAAAATGACCGAACACGGATTTTAAACAAAAATCCAATTATTCAGTACGAACACGAATAATACAGTCCGTGTCCGCTCAACACTAGTAACCAACAGTCAAAGCTTGACCTTTTGACATATATGACCTATGGCATGTATGATTTAATTTATTAATTAGTGGTTCTTACATAGCGCCATAAATTTAGGCAGCATACCTTATACATTCACACCAGTCTCTGCTCTCCAGGAGCTTACAATCTAAGGTCCCTTACTCACATTCATACACATACTAGGGCCAATTTAGACAGGAGCCAATTAGCCCACCAGGATGTCTTTGGAGTGTTGGAGGAAGCAAACGTACATGGAGTAAACCCACAGAGGCTCAGGGACATCATGCAAACTCCAGGCAAGTAAATGCTGTGTTTTGGATTTGAACCAATGACCCTAGTGCTGCTAGCCACTGTGCTGCCCATATGATACAACAGTGCCATCTAGAGGTTGAGTTGGGAAGTGTTTGCCAATACAAACTAAATAGTGAGAAAAGATACACACATGTGGGATTGTCTACTCAAACTTTCCAAATAAAAGGACAGGGGGACTCCGCAATGACATAACAACAAGGAAGGTCTGTGCCAGAAAAAATATGACACTTTCGCTCGATTTCCTTCAATCGCTAGTATAGTTAAGCCTGGGGTCCTGGTTGCCTAAGGAGATCGTGAGGTCACTATACCCTGAGTTAAGTCAACTTTTAGCGTATTCTTATTGTACGCAGTGCTGCTAGGCAGAAGTGTTTATCACTTAGCTACTGTGCTGCACATATGATACAACAGTGCCATCTAGAGGTAAGTTGGGAAGTGTTTGCCAATACCAACTAAACAGTGAGAAAGGATAAGCCCATGTGGGATTGTCTACCCAAACTTTCTAAATAAAAGGACAGGAGGACTCCATAATGATATAACAACAAGAAAGGTCTGTGCCAGAAGAAACTATGACACTTTTGCCTGACTTTCTGCAATCGCTAGTACAGTAGAGTCTAGGGAGTTAAGTAATTTTTATTAGCGTATACCTATTGTACACAGACTTTTATATATGCTCATTTGCTAGGAAGGATAGGTAGTGTTTGTTGTTGCTTTTTGTTATTTAGCAACTTTAAGACCACCACGGCACATTTACTGAGGCAGGCAGCCTCTCCTGCGTGAACCTCGGTCGTGCGCGTGGTGCTGGGGGGCGAGCACCCGTGATCGCTCCCCACAGAAAGAGAAGGACAGTCGGCTGTTGTAAACACAGCTGACTGTTCCTCTCTCTGAAATGATCACAGAGTGCCTGTGATCCTTCTATATAGGAACACAGGTCTCTGTGATCATTTCACGAGCCCAACCCCCATACAGGTATTAAACACTCCACTTAACCCTTTGATCACCCCTAGGCTACCCCTTCCCTGCTAGTTTCATTATTACAGTAACAGTGCATATTTTTAGCACTGATTACTGTCGTAATGTCACTGGTCCCCCCCCCCCCCAAAAGTGTCAAAAATGTCAGTTAGGGGTCGGATCTGACAGCCGCAATGTCGCAGTCCCGCTAAAAAATCGCTGATCGCCGACATTACTAGTAGAAAATAAATAATTGAATAAAAATGACATAAATCTTTCCCCTAGTTTTTAGATGCGATAACATTTGCGCAAACCAATCATTTTTTTTTTTAGTTGGGAATGTTTAGAGCAGAATGTGAAATATATATATATATATATATATATATATATAAATTGTGACAGGAAGTCAGGTAAATCTGTGAATGTAGTCACAGACAGGAGCTACACTTCCACCTGGGTTAGACAAATCACCAATTACTATAGGGTGTTGGCTACAGAGCTAGCCAGCAGGAAGTTGAAAGGCCTTCAGCTGTTCGGAATGAGGAAGTTAAGGCCTCTATAATTTGTCCAAAGGAAGTCTATGGATTGCTGCCTCCTGTCGCCGTGTGGGCTGGGAGAGGAGGACAGATGGATGTCTGCCTCCCGACGCTGAGGAAGCCTGGGAGAAGAACTGCTGCCTCCTGTCGCCGTGTGGGCTGGGAGAGGAGGACAGACAGATGAGTGCCTCCCGACAAGCTGGTGAGCATGGGAGAAGACCCCCTGAAGTGATGTGCACTAAGGAGGGTAAACAAGTGTGAAGACTTCTCAAAGGTGAGGATATGGACTGTTTTTCTATGTGGAAAGAAAACAAAAGGACATGTTCCATATGAAGAGGAAAAGGGACATGTTAAATGAACTGTTTGCCGTGTGAAGAGATAAAACATGGACTATTGAGAGTCTGCTGTATGACCAGCCAAGTCTGCCCAACAGTAGGTTGGGGACAGATTTCATTAGATAGGTTCCAGTGTGTGAGAAGGTAGCCGCCCACAGTGGCAAGGATTTATTTTGTTTTATTTTATTTTGGCTGTTTTGAGGCTTGCAATTGTGTGAAGTAAATTGCATGAATAAAACAAAGTGTTGTTTGCAACCACTGCTCGGCTATCTCTCTGTGAAAATCACCCCCAAAGGGGTCATCCATGCCTACCACCGAGCTAATCCCTCACATATGGTGGAGGTATGCAGTGGGCAGAAGCAAAGATCCCTGCAAATAAGTGCATATGTTTGATGAACTTTGTCTGGTGCATGAGATTGCACAATCTATGTGTGCAGGAGAGAAGATCCTGAAAGAGAAAAAAAACGTGTTTTAAAGAGACAGCGGTCTCAAAATTTTTGATGAACTTTGTTGTGTCTGGTGCAAGGGACTGCACAAACTGTGTGCGCAGGAAAAGAGATCTTGCAAGAGAGAGAAAAACTACATGTGTTAAAGAGACAGTGGTCTGAAAATTTTTTGCTGGACTGTGAAAAATTTGTTTGTGGAGTTATTAAAGATGGGGCGATCGAGACGCCTGAAAAATGCAAGGATGGATGAAATGAGAGACCGGATTCTATGGATGGAGGGGATGTTACCGTCTGAACGAGCCCCATCCATGCCTAAAGAGAGTCTACTAAAGAGGAAGGTTGTTGTCCCTAGCAACACTGATGAAACTGCTATGGAGACGCAGTGTGCTCAGATGAAAATTAAACTCAAAATGGGGGAGATGCTGAAACAGCGGAGCTTTGCAGCTCAACAAAAGGCTCACCAAGAGAGCATGGCAGGCTGGAAGCAGAGACGCCAGCAGCCAATGGAGGCCATCGGTTTGGAGGAAACCGAGTATGTGTGCAGGGCTGAGTTGGATGCCTTGCAATGGAAAATGGAAGAAAAGGAACGAGCCCTGGAGTTGCTTAGGATGGAGCATAGAAACGTGCAGGCTCAGGTGTTCCAGTGGGAAGAATCCACTGCTCTTCTTTTTTCCGAGTTGCACAAACGCAGAGAGACTATAATGGAGAAAGATACCATCCTCATGGAAAAGGAAAGTGAAATTCAGACTTTGCAGAAGCAAAGTATGTGTGATATGTTGGAGTTGCGTAATCAGCTGGAAAAAAGTCTTCAGTGTTTGGAAGCTCCAAAAATAGACCTGCAGGGGGCGCAGGAACAGAATGTCGCTCTGAAAACGACATTGTCTCTCAGCGACAACGAGAAAAGTGAAAGAGAGGCTAAATTACTGAGTACTGTGTATGAGCTCACCACTTTGAGCAATGTGGTAGATGAATTACGTACGGACTGTGAAAGTTGGAAAGGTGAAGCCCAACGTTTCCAGCAGCAGTTAAAGGAGAAAGAAGCCTGTGTGGCAGAATTACATTCGCATTCCCAGAAACTAGCCAATGAGGTGAAGGCTCTTATGCAGGGAAAAGGAGATTGTGAACGTAAGAGGGAAAAAGTAGAGGCGCAGCTTCTGGAATCGCAAGTCAAGGTGTCAGAAGGTGACCGATTGTGTGCTAAGCTGTCAGAGAAGGCAAACCGACTGCAGGTTGAAGTGGACGATGTCACAAATCAGCTTTCTCAAGCAGACAGCAAATCTAGAGAAATTGCGGAAGATTTTTCTATCTTGGAATCGCAGCTGCAAGACACGTAGGAACTCTTACAGGAAGAGAGGTGTCAAAGGCTGAGTTTTAGCACAAAGCTCAAACAAATGGAAGATGTGAAAAATGGCTTCCTGGAACAATTAAAAGAGGAGGAGGAAGCAAAGAAAAACCTATCAGAGCAAGTCGCAACATTGCAAGCTCAGATAGCGGATATGAAAAAACGCATGGAAGAAAGCGTTGGTTCATTAGAGTGTGTTGAAGATGTGAAAAAGAAGTTTGATCAGATGCTTGGTGAGGAGAAGACTGTGTCTGCAAAATATGCAGAAGAACGCGACCGTGCAAAAACGGAGGCGCGTGATAACGAGAGCAAAGCCCTGTTCTTGGCTCGCTCCTTGGAGGAAGCTCTAGAGTGTAAGGTTGAACTAGAAAGAGTTAACCAACAGCTGTGTACAGAAATGGAAGATTTGGTCAGCTCCAAGGATGATGTTGTGAAAAGCGTTCAGGAGCTAGAAAAGTCTAAGCGAGCCTTAGAACAGCAAGTAGAAGAGATGAAGATTCCGTTGCAGGAACTGGAAGAGGAATTACAGGCAACAGAGGATCTGTTCCAAAGAGGGGATAGTGTGCCTGATGCAGTTTATAAAAAGGATCAGTGTTTTGGGGTCTGTCCTGTGTGAGCCTCAGAAATGTGATGACATGTTGCTTGAATCACCCCTTTGGAATAAACCGTTCCTTCAAAAACTTCAAGCATTGGAAAATGTATCATTAGAACTTCAGCAAACAAAGGAGCTGTGTAAGAAATGTGATGATTTCTCAGTTCAGGCTGAAAACCTAGTGGAGAAAACTAAAGCGGAGAAAACTAAAGCAAGTGATATAAATCTGGGAGAAAAAAGCAAACGCCACCTAGTGGAGAAAACTAAGGCTGTTGGTGAAAACGTGAAGCAAATGAATTTCAAGTGCCTTTCAGGGAATATTTCCAAAATGGAACTGGTGAAAGACAGGTGGCAGAAGTTTGATTGTGATCTTGAGATGCATTCCATGTGGAGTTCAGATAAAGAAAAGGAACTAGGTGACCTTGAGCGGTCAAATAGTTCAGCAGAAAGTGCATTGAAGAAACCTGTAAAAGAATGTGTTGCAGTTCCATGCTTCTTCACTGATGCAGAGAGGAGGTCTATAATGGATACCACCCAGATCGCTGGGTTCAACTGTGTTGTTGCCTTTGACCCATATGTTGGTGGAAGGAAAGTTGATGATGTCGCTGGAAAAATGAACAGGGGTCACTTTGAAGCAATGTGTGACAGCCTGTTGTGGCAAATGGAAGGCCCTCTGCACAGCATCTTAGAGCAAGCTAATCTCAAGAAACAAAGAGTCAATGATTGTGTACAGCTGTATGGAGAGGCAACTCAAGTCACAGAGGGACGTCAAGAGTCCCTACTGGGAACAAAGCTTAGTGAAGCAGAGGTTCTCAAAGTGTTGTGGAAATCATTTGTTGATTGCAGAGAGAGGCGTCTTAAGAATGTTGAAGACTTTAAGACTAGCAAAATTGAGTTGCCTATGGATCACGGTCCTCCATGGTGGATTGGACAGACGGTTATGAGGGACAAGCTGTCTGACATTTATGAGAAATCTGTCAATGAAGATAACAGAAACGAGAAGGAGCAAAATGATGCCAAAAATGCAGTTGAAGAATGTGTATATGAGATGAGAGACAAACTGTGTGGCATTTATGAGAAATCTGTCAATGAAGATGACAGAAACAGCTTCATCCGGAAGCTTGAGGATACTAGGAGGCTTATCAGTGAGAGTCAAGAGAAGTGCCTGACACATGCGTGCCTGGAAATCTGTGTCCCAACCCTAGGGTTGAAACAAGAGGGGGGGGGGGGGGGGTATGTGACAGGAAGTCAGGTAAATTGTGAATGTAGTCACAGACAGGAGCTACACTTCCACCTGGGTTAGACAAATCACCAATTACTATAGGGCGTTGGCTACAGAGCTAGCCAGCAGGAAGTTGAAAGGCTTTCAGCTGTTCGGAATGAGGAAGTTAAGGCCTCTATAATTTGTCCAAAGGAAGTCTATGGATTGCTGCCTCCTGTCGCGGTGTGGGCTGGGAGAGGAGGACAGACGGATGTGTGCCTCCCGACGCTGAGGAAGCCTGGGAGAAGGACTGCTGCCTCCTGTCATCCACGCCTACCACCGAGCTAATCCCTCACAATATATATATATTTTTTTTCTTTTGTCAACGGGTCTGTGGTAGTGAGCCCTTATAGATCCCCAGCTCAGGATTCCCCAGGGCGCGGAGTCTAAGCCCCAGCCTGCTTCTTCACCAGGGCCCCTGATGGTGGGGATGGACTTGCAGCAGACTGGAACCAGGTCGTGGCCCCCAGGTAGGCCCAGCTGAGAATGTGGAGACCGCTGGCGTGTGCAGGGTAAACAGGAGACTATCAGGAGATCCAAGAGACAGGCCGAGGTCAGGACAGGCAGCAGACAAACGTAGATGGAGAAACAAAGCCGGGTCAGTACACAGGAGATCAGATACAATAGCCAAGGGATACACGAATGGGAGCTCAGAAAACAGCGAAGTTGCTCAAGCAAAGAACAGTGCACTGAGCATGTGTATATATAGGAAAGCATACAGGGAGGTGACCCAGGAAGTAATTGACAGGAACAGGATATAACCAACAGTGGAGCAGGCGACGCCCATAGGAAACAGGGAAGCCCAAACACCACATGTGAAGGGAGGCAAAACAGAAGCACTGCAGCAAGGAGGTAAACTATAGGCTAACTTGTGACATCTTTTTTCAGAATTGTCGCTTTTTTTGTTTATAGCGCAAAAAATAAAAATCACACAGGTGATCAAATACCACCAAAAGAAAGCTCTATTTGTGGGAAAAAAGGACTTCAATTTTATTTGGGTACAGCATCACACAAGACCGCGCAATTTTTCCTTAAAATAACGCAGTGCCGAATCGCAAAAATTGGCCTGGTCATTATCGGGGTAAATCCTTCCGCTCCAGAAGTGGATGGGTAAATCTGTAAGTCTTGTATTGTATTCCTACATTTGTAATAGTTTGTATGTACTGCATTTTGTTTAGTAAAAGCACATTAGTACACTACAGAGGTTTCTATGCTTCCTTACTTTTGTTGCAAAAAAGAAAAACCTAAGATGCAAAGCAAAACACCAAGTAAATATCAAACTATCAATTCAGCTTATGCTGATTACAGCCAAAACACTCAATTTAAAGAGTTGTTTCTGCTCAGGGGAGGGTAGCTACATATGGTGCCGCAGCACTATGGTAATTTTTGAATTATATCACACTAGTGGCTGACATCACTGTCACATAATAAGTGCAAGCACAATGAATATTCTCCAGAGAAGGGCTATGGGGGAATTGTTGGGGAGATATCTCACAATAGAAGCTGTCCGGGGGTGCGCTGCCTTAGCCTATCATTCATAATCTAATCCAGGAAAGTGCGTGTTCCAGCCCCGGGTTCTGTTTTTTTTTTCCTGCAGGTAAAGCTATCTTTATTTTAAGCTGTTTTCAGCCCATGTTTTATGCATTTCTCTGATACAGTTTTATGTTTCTCCTTTTGATTTTCTAGATATTTTTCTACAAAACATTGTGAATTGAAAAGCGCTCTCTTCCAGGATTATGCGGAAGATAAATCAAATATTCATATATAATGTGCATTACCTTATAAAACAGCCCGTTCTCTCTAGCTCTCCGGCAAAGCGGTAAAATTGTTTAGCAACTGTCAGAATAGCAAACAGAATAAAAATCCGTTTTATTATACAATTGAGCAGGGGTATTGAGGTAATAGAGATGGAGTACGTCCCTAGAAAGAGGTCAATATGAAAGCCAATATCAGCAGCCAAGGCAGATTTTAAAGAAGCAGTCAGGGCCGTATTTGGTGCAAAGACCCCTGGGGCACATGCCTGTGGTGGTATTGGGGGGGAATGCACTTAAAGCGGAGTTCCACCCTAAAAATGATTTTGTTGCTTGTCCCCTTGCTTTAACCACTTTACCACCGGAGGATTTTGCTGTCTTACGTCTGGGCCACTTTTTGCGATTCTGCATTGTGCGACTTTAACTGACAATTGCGCGGTCGTGCAACGCTGTACCCAAACGAAATTTACGTCCTTTTTTCCCCACAAACAGAGCTTTCTTTTGGTGGTATTTGATCACCTCTGCGATTTTTATTTTTTGCCCTATAAACAAAAAAAAGACAATTCGAAAAAAAAAAAACAATATTTTTCACTTTCTGCTATATAACATTTCCCCCCCAAAAAATGTAAAAATCAAAATTTTTCATCATTTTAGGCCAATTTTATTCTGCTACATATTTTTGGTAAAAAAAAATAAAAATAGCAATAAGTGTATTTTGATTGGTTTGCACAAAAGTTATCTCATCTATAAACTACAGGAAAGATTTATGTCATTTTTATTTATTTTTACTAGTAATGGCGGCGATCAGCGATTTTTTTTTTTTTCTTTTTTTAGCCCAGCACGAGCTAGGCCTCAAAAAATTCTCTGAAACTCATGGTTGTTCCTCTCCACTGAAATCTTTAGTAAAAGGCGAAAGATTTATTCAATCTGAAGAGAAACCTGAGTATGATCAGCGATTTTTAGCTGGACTCCAACATTGCGGTGGACAGATCGGACCTCTAACGGACATTGACACTTTTGGGGGGACCAGGGACATTACTACAGTAATCAGTGCTATAAATATGTGCTGTCACTGTAATAATGACACTGGCAGGGAAGGGGTTAATCTAGGGGTGATCAAAGGGTTAAATGTGTCCCTACGGGGTGCTTACTAAATGCGGGGAGGGGGTGGGCTTGCTGCAAGAACACAGAGACCTGTGTTCTTAAAACACAGAGGAACTCTGTGTTCATTACTGACAGAACAGCGGTCTGCCATGTTTACAACAGCAGACCCCCGTTCTGTCTCCACGGGGAGCGATCGCAGGTGCCCAGCGGCAATCGTGGCCGCCGGACCCGCTGATCAGCTTCCCCTGTGGTGAATGGCCGCACGCGCCCCCACTATCGGTTCCGTGAAGCAAGGCAGGTACATCGATTCGTGGGACAGAGCCGACCTAAAGCTAAAACTACGGCGGCTGGTCGGCAAGTGGTTAATGTGTGTCCTGATTTAAAGGGATGAGGTGGCCACCCTATATGCGGATCTTCTTTCGAAAATCAGAAATTTAGTGTGTTTTGTGATCCGATTGTGCCACCATTGATTTTTTAAATTTGACCAACCAAGCCTTCAATTTTATCTCATTTTGCTACAGAAAATAATTTTCGTGCCCGGGAATCTTCTTGTCTTTCCGGGAATTTTCTTTTCTTGCGCTCATGTGCATTTCTTTTTTCCATTATTTTTCCATTATATTTCTACATTTCTATGCGATTCCCCCATCATTGGTTAGAAAATCGTTTGCTTTTCAAAAAAAATTTCCAACATGCCCGATCACTCAAATTCAATGACCGCACGAAAATCAGCTGTTGCTGCAGCCCACTAATGGTGTGCAATTTGCAAGAAAATTTGTTACTTTTGGAATTCGACTTCTGGCGGGCCTAAGGCAAGCTTCTCTACTGACCTCCATGTATCTTCTTGTCTCTACTGACCTCCATGTATCTTCTTGTCTCTACTGACCTCCATGTATCTTCTTCTCTACTGACCTCCATGTATCTTCTTGTCACTACTGACCTCCATGTATCTTCTTGTCACTACTGACCTCCATGTATCTTCTTGTCACTACTGACCTCCATGTATCTTCTAGTGTCTACTGACCTGCATGTATCTTCTTGTCTCTACTGACCTCCATGTATCTTCTTGTCTCTACTGACCTCCATGTATCTTCTAGTGTCTACTGACCTCCATGTATCTTCTTGTCTCTACTGACCTGCATGTATCTTCTTGTCTCTACTGATCTCCATGTATCTTCTTGTCTCTACTGACCTCCATGTATCTTCTTGTCTCTACTGACCTCCATGTATCTTCTTGTCTCTACTGATCTCCATGTATCTTCTTGTCTCTACTGACCTCCATGTATCTTCTAGTCTCTACTGACCTCCATGTATCTTCTTGTCACTACTGACCTCCATGTATCTTCTTGTCTCTAATGACCTGCATGTATCTTCTTGTCTCTACTGACCTCCATGTATCTTCTTGTCTCTACTGACCTCCATGTATCTTCTTGTCTCTACTGACCTCCATGTATCTTCTTGTCTCTACTGACCTCCATGTATCTTCTAGTCTCTACTGACCTCCATGTATCTTCTTGTCTCTAATGACCTGCATGTATCTTCTTGTCTCTACTGATCTCCATGTATCTTCTTTTCTCTACTGACCTCCATGTATCTTCTTGTCTCTACTGACCTCCATGTATCTTCTAGTCTCTACTGACCTCCATGTATCTTCTTGTCACTACTGACCTCCATGTATCTTCTTGTCTCTAATGACCTCCATGTATCTTCTTGTCTCTACTGACCTCCATGTATCTTCTTGTCTCTACTGACCTCCATGTATCTTCTTGTCTCTACTGACCTCCATGTATCTTCTTGTCTCTACTGACCTGCATGTATCTTCTTCTCTACTGACCTCCATGTATCTTCTTGTCTCTACTGACCTCCATGTATCTTCTTGTCTCTACTGACCTCCATGTATCTTCTTGTCTCTACTGACCTCCATGTATCTTCTTGTCTCTACTGACCTCCATGTATCTTCTTGTCTCTACTGACCTCCATGTATCTTCTTGTCTCTACTGATCTCCATGTATCTTCTTGTCTCTACTAACCTCCATGTATCTTCTTGTCTCTACTGACCTCCATGTATCTTCTTGTCTCTACTGACCTCCATGTATCTTCTTGTCTCTACTGACCTCCATGTATCTTCTTGTCTCTACTGACCTCCATGTATCTTCTTGTCTCTACTGATCTCCATGTATCTTCTTGTCTCTACTGACCTCCATGTATCTTCTTCTCTACTGACCTCCATGTATCTTCTTCTCTACTGACCTCCATGTATCTTCTTGTCTCTACTAACCTCCATGTATCTTCTTGTCTCTACTGACCTCCATGTATCTTCTTGTCTCTACTGATCTCCATGTATCTTCTTGTCTCTACTGACCTCCATGTATCTTCTTGTCTCTACTGACCTGCATGTATCTTCTTGTCTCTACTGACTTCCATGTATCTTCTTGTCTCTACTGACCTCCATGTATCTTCTTCTCTACTGACCTCCATGTATCTTCTTGTCTCTACTGACCTCCATGTATCTTCTTGTCTCTACTGACCTCCATGTATCTTCTTGTCTCTACTGACCTCCATGTATCTTCTTGTCTCTACTGATCTCCATGTATCTTCTTGTCTCTACTGACCTCCATGTATCTTCTTGTCTCTACTGACCTCCATGTATCTTCTTGTCTCTACTGATCTCCATGTATCTTCTTGTCTCTACTGACCTCCATGTATCTTCTAGTCTCTACTGACCTCCATGTATCTTCTTGTCTCTACTGACCTCCATGTATCTTCTTGTCTCTAATGACCTGCATGTATCTTCTTGTCTCTACTGATCTCCATGTATCTTCTTGTCTCTACTGACCTCCATGTATCTTCTTGTCTCTACTGACCTGCATGTATCTTCTAGTCTCTACTGACCTCCATGTATCTTCTTGTCTCTACTGACCTCCATGTATCTTCTTCTCTACTGACCTCCATGTATCTTCTTGTCTCTACTGACCTCCATGTATCTTCTTGTCTCTACTGACCTCCATGTATCTTCTTGTCTCTACTGACCTCCATGTATCTTCTTGTCTCTACTGATCTCCATGTATCTTCTTGTCTCTACTGACCTCCATGTATCTTCTTGTCTCTACTGACCTCCATGTATCTTCTTGTCTCTACTGATCTCCAGACTTGTATAAAGTACTCTAAATTTCTACTTGAGTAAAAGTACAAGTGCTCGATCAAAAAGTGACTTGAGTAGAAGTGGAAGTGCTCGCAGAAAAAGTTACTTAAGTAGAAGTACTAAAGTATTCAACATTTTTTTTACTTAAGTATTGCAAGTAGTTTTTTCAAAAAATTTGCTACTTAAGTACTAAAAGTAAAAAGTACCAGTAGTTTTGAAAAAAAAATTCTACTCAAGTACTGAAAGTAAAAGTACAAGTACTGTGTTATGTAGTTATTAAAGAAAGAAGTCAAAAGTTTGAACATCATATTGTTTTTTATTATTTCAAATGATTTATTCAAATGATTAACCTGTGTTAGGGTCCTTTCACACGGCCGCTCCGTGTGTCCGCAAATCATCCAATCCGTTTGCGGATGATTTGCGGACATAATGTAAGTGAATGGCACTGCGGGTGTCAGCGGAATACCACCCGCTGACACCCGATTTTCCTCCATTCAGTTCTGTTCCGTTTTTACAAATGGAACAGAACCCATTTTTTCTTCCGTGTAAAACACGGAAAGGAAGGAAAATCGGATGTCAGCGGTGTTATCCGCTGACATCCGCAGTGCCATAGACATACATTATGTCCGCATATCATCCGCAAACGGATGGGATGATATGCGGGCACACGGAGCGGATGACAGAAATGCCATCCGCTCCGTGGAAGAAAAAAAAAAAAAGTCCCGCAGCGGACCTTTCACACGGAGCGGCCGTGTGAAAGGAGCCTTAGTAGTTTCTTGATGCACTTTAAGCGCTGTAGCACCATTTATTTGTTTGTTTCATATTTTCTTTTTATTGGAAAGATTTGGTATAGCAGCTTTTATTATACACAGCCTTTATTTTCGTATGCGCTGATTTACAAATGACATTATACACATTTTTTTGAGCTTTATGCAACCTGCCATCTACTGTTCTGGCAGTGGTAATTTTTTTTAAAGTAACGAGTAACTATGCAGCACAAAAAAAAAATATCGGAGTAGAAGTATCGAAATCATCGAAAAAATGTAGTGAAGTAAAAGTAGAAGTAGGAGAAAAAAATTCTACTCCAGGAAAGTACAGATACCGCATTTCGGTACTTAAGTACAGTACTTAAGTAGTTCTACTTCGTTACTATACATCTCTGCTGATCTCCATGTATCTTCTTGTCTCTACTGACCTGCATGTATCTTCTAGTCTCTACTGACCTCCATGTATCTTCTTGTCACTACTGACCTCCATGTATCTTCTTGTCTCTAATGACCTGCATGTATCTTCTTGTCTCTACTGACCTCCATGTATCTTCTTGTCTCTACTGACCTCCATGTATCTTCTTGTCTCTACTGACCTCCATGTATCTTCTAGTCTCTACTGACCTCCATGTATCTTCTTGTCACTACTGACCTCCATGTATCTTCTTGTCTCTAATGACCTGCATGTATCTTCTTGTCTCTACTGACCTCCATGTATCTTCTTGTCTCTACTGACCTCCATGTATCTTCTAGTCTCTACTGACCTCCATGTATCTTCTTGTCTCTAATGACCTGCCTGTATCTTCTTGTCTCTACTGATCTCCATGTATCTTCTTTTCTCTACTGACCTCCATGTATCTTCTTGTCTCTACTGACCTCCATGTATCTTCTTGTCTCTACTGACCAGTGGCGGCCGGTGCATAGGGGGCGCCAGGGCGCCGCCCCCCCTGAAAAAAGGAAGAAAAAAAAAAAAGATAAAAAAAAAAAAAAAGATTGCAAAACGAGCAATAAAGTTTGAAAAAAAAAAAAAAATTGCGTTCGCCGCCGCCGCCGCCAGCCGATGTGGAGGGGTGGGGGGGTGGGGTTACCACCCAGAAGAGGCGCCGATTGGCTGCCTTCAGGGGGGCGTGGGGGGCGTAACCTGGGCGCAAGGCAGATTCCTTGGAAACCCCCACTTCGTGGATTCCTGGCTGTGATTGGTCCAGCCTCCAGCCTGGACCAATCACAGCATCCAGGACATCCAACGCTGACCCCGCTGACGTCACTCGCAGCAGTGGACCGGACCGCGGGCGATGGAGTCGGGTGGACACCGGACGGGAGTGACGGCGGCACCGGAGAGGAGACCAGACCACCGGAGGTCATCTGCTGGAAGAAGACATCACCACCGGTGAGTCCTCGTGGTCCTCCTGTCCTGTCAGTCCTCCATGACCATCCATCCAGCTTTTCCACCGCCATCCCCCTATGCTCTGCCTCATCCCATGAGTCATGGGATGAGGCAGAGCAGAGGGGGATGGCGGTGGAAAGGCTGGATGGATGGATGGTCATGGGATGAGGCAGAGCAGAGGGGGATGGCGGTGGAAAGGCTGGATGGATGGTCATCATGGGCCATGACCATCCATCCATCCATCCATCCAGCCTTTCCACCGCCATCCCCCTCTGCTCTGCCTCATCCCATGACCATCCCTCCCACCGCCATCCCTTTGCCTGATCCCATCTCTCCCACTGCCATACCTCTGCAGGGGGCATGTACGCTGGTCACTGCATTGAAAGGGGGCATGTACGCTGGTCACTGCATTGAAAGGGGGCATGTACGCTGGTCACTGCATTGAAAGGGGGCATGTACGCTGGTCACTGCATTGAAAGGGGGCATGTACGCTGGTCACTGCATTGAAAGGGGGCATGTACGCTGGTCACTGCATTGAAAGGGGGCATGTACGCTGGTCACTGCATTGAAAGGGGGCATGTACGCTGGTCACTGCATTGAAAGGGGGCCTGTACGCTGGTCACTGCATTGAAAGGGGGCCTGTACGCTGGTCACTACATTGAAAGGGGGCATGTACGCTGGTCACTGCATTGAAAGGGGGCATGTACGCTGGTCACTACATTGAAAGGGGGCATGTACGCTGGTCACTGCATTGAAAGGGGGCATGTACGCTGGTCACTGCATTGAAAGGGGGCATGTACGCTGGTCACTGCATTGAAAGGGGGCATGTACGCTGGTCACTACATTGAAAGGGGGCATGTACGCTGGTCACTGCATTGAAAGGGGGCATGTACGCTGGTCACTGCATTGAAAGGGGGCATGTACGCTGGTCACTGCATTGAAAGGGGGCATGTACGCTGGTCACTGTATTGAAAGGGGGCCTGTATACTGGTCACTACATTGAAAGGGGGCATGTACGCTGGTCACTGCATTGAAAGGGGGCCTGTATACTGGTCACTACATTGAAAGGGGGCATGTACGCTGGTCACTGCATTGAAAGGGGGCATGTACGCTGGTCACTGCATTGAAAGGGGGCCTGTACGCTGGTCACTGCATTGAAAGGGGGCATGTACGCTGGTCACTGCATTGAAAGGGGGCATGTACGCTGGTCACTGCATTGAAAGGGGGCATGTACGCTGGTCACTGCATTGAAAGGGGGCCTGTACGCTGGTCACTACATTGAAAGGGGGCATGTACGCTGGTCACTGCATTGAAAGGGGGCATGTACGCTGGTCACTACATTGAAAGGGGGCATGTACGCTGGTCACTGCATTGAAAGGGGGCATGTACGCTGGTCACTGCATTGAAAGGGGGCATGTACGCTGGTCACTGCATTGAAAGGGGGCATGTACGCTGGTCACTACATTGAAAGGGGGCATGTACGCTGGTCACTGCATTGAAAGGGGGCATGTACGCTGGTCACTGCATTGAAAGGGGGCATGTACGCTGGTCACTGCATTGAAAGGGGGCATGTACGCTGGTCACTGTATTGAAAGGGGGCCTGTATACTGGTCACTACATTGAAAGGGGGCATGTACGCTGGTCACTGCATTGAAAGGGGGCCTGTATACTGGTCACTACATTGAAAGGGGGCATGTACGCTGGTCACTGCATTGAAAGGGGGCATGTACGCTGGTCACTGCATTGAAAGGGGGCATGTACGCTGGTCACTGCATTGAAAGGGGGCATGTACGCTGGTCACTGCATTGAAAGGGGGCATGTACGCTGGTCACTGCATTGAAAGGGGGCATGTACGCTGGTCACTGCATTGAAAGGGGGCCTGTACGCTGGTCACTACATTGAAAGGGGGCATGTACGCTGGTCACTGCATTGAAAGGGGGCATGTACGCTGGTCACTACATTGAAAGGGGGCATGTACGCTGGTCACTGCATTGAAAGGGGGCATGTACGCTGGTCACTGCATTGAAAGGGGGCATGTACGCTGGTCACTGCATTGAAAGGGGGCATGTACGCTGGTCACTACATTGAAAGGGGGCATGTACGCTGGTCACTGCATTGAAAGGGGGCATGTACGCTGGTCACTGCATTGAAAGGGGGCATGTACGCTGGTCACTGTATTGAAAGGGGGCCTGTATACTGGTCACTACATTGAAAGGGGGCATGTACGCTGGTCACTGCATTGAAAGGGGGCCTGTATACTGGTCACTACATTGAAAGGGGGCATGTACGCTGGTCACTGCATTGAAAGGGGGCATGTACGCTGGTCACTGCATTGAAAGGGGGCATGTACGCTGGTCACTGCATTGAAAGGGGGCATGTACGCTGGTCACTGCATTGAAAGGGGGCATGTACGCTGGTCACTGCATTGAAAGGGGGCATGTACGCTGGTCACTGCATTGAAAGGGGGCCTGTACGCTGGTCACTACATTGAAAGGGGGCATGTACGCTGGTCACTGCATTGAAAGGGGGCATGTACGCTGGTCACTACATTGAAAGGGGGCATGTACGCTGGTCACTGCATTGAAAGGGGGCATGTACGCTGGTCACTGCATTGAAAGGGGGCATGTACGCTGGTCACTGCATTGAAAGGGGGCATGTAGGCTGGTCACTACATTGAAAGGGGGCATGTACGCTGGTCACTGCATTGAAAGGGGGCATGTACGCTGGTCACTGCATTGAAAGGGGGCATGTACGCTGGTCACTGCATTGAAAGGGGGCATGTACGCTGGTCACTGCATTGAAAGGGGGCATGTACGCTGGTCACTGTATTGAAAGGGGGCCTGTATACTGGTCACTACATTGAAAGGGGGCATGTACGCTGGTCACTGCATTGAAAGGGGGCCTGTATACTGGTCACTACATTGAAAGGGGGCATGTACGCTGGTCACTGCATTGAAAGGGGGCATGTACGCTGGTCACTGCATTGAAAGGGGGCATGTACGCTGGTCACTGCATTGAAAGGGGGCCTGTACGCTGGTCACTACATTGAAAGGGGGCATGTACGCTGGTCACTGCATTGAAAGGGGGCATGTACGCTGGTCACTACATTGAAAGGGGGCATGTACGCTGGTCACTACATTGAAAGGGGGCATGTACGCTGGTCACTGCATTGAAAGGGGGCATGTACGCTGGTCACTGCATTGAAAGGGGGCATGTACGCTGGTCACTGCATTGAAAGGGGGCATGTACGCTGGTCACTGCATTGAAAGGGGGCATGTACGCTGGTCACTGCATTGAAAGGGGGCATGTACGCTGGTCACTGCATTGAAAGGGGGCATGTACGCTGGTCACTGTATTGAAAGGGGGCCTGTATACTGGTCACTACATTGAAAGGGGGCATGTACGCTGGTCACTGCATTGAAAGGGGGCCTGTATACTGGTCACTACATTGAAAGGGGGCATGTACGCTGGTCACTGCATTGAAAGGGGGCATGTACGCTGGTCACTGCATTGAAAGGGGGCATGTACGCTGGTCACTGCATTGAAAGGGGGCATGTACGCTGGTCACTGCATTGAAAGGGGGCATGTACGCTGGTCACTGCATTGAAAGGGGGCATGTACGCTGGTCACTGCATTGAAAGGGGGCCTGTACGCTGGTCACTACATTGAAAGGGGGCATGTACGCTGGTCACTGCATTGAAAGGGGGCATGTACGCTGGTCACTACATTGAAAGGGGGCATGTACGCTGGTCACTGCATTGAAAGGGGGCATGTACGCTGGTCACTGCATTGAAAGGGGGCATGTACGCTGGTCACTGCATTGAAAGGGGGCATGTACGCTGGTCACTACATTGAAAGGGGGCATGTACGCTGGTCACTGCATTGAAAGGGGGCATGTACGCTGGTCACTGCATTGAAAGGGGGCATGTACGCTGGTCACTGTATTGAAAGGGGGCCTGTATACTGGTCACTACATTGAAAGGGGGCATGTACGCTGGTCACTGCATTGAAAGGGGGCCTGTATACTGGTCACTACATTGAAAGGGGGCATGTACGCTGGTCACTGCATTGAAAGGGGGCATGTACGCTGGTCACTGCATTGAAAGGGGGCATGTACGCTGGTCACTGCATTGAAAGGGGGCATGTACGCTGGTCACTGCATTGAAAGGGGGCATGTACGCTGGTCACTGCATTGAAAGGGGGCATGTACGCTGGTCACTGCATTGAAAGGGGGCCTGTACGCTGGTCACTACATTGAAAGGGGGCATGTACGCTGGTCACTGCATTGAAAGGGGGCATGTACGCTGGTCACTACATTGAAAGGGGGCATGTACGCTGGTCACTGCATTGAAAGGGGGCATGTACGCTGGTCACTGCATTGAAAGGGGGCATGTACGCTGGTCACTGCATTGAAAGGGGGCATGTAGGCTGGTCACTACATTGAAAGGGGGCATGTACGCTGGTCACTGCATTGAAAGGGGGCATGTACGCTGGTCACTGCATTGAAAGGGGGCATGTACGCTGGTCACTGCATTGAAAGGGGGCATGTACGCTGGTCACTGCATTGAAAGGGGGCATGTACGCTGGTCACTGTATTGAAAGGGGGCCTGTATACTGGTCACTACATTGAAAGGGGGCATGTACGCTGGTCACTGCATTGAAAGGGGGCCTGTATACTGGTCACTACATTGAAAGGGGGCATGTACGCTGGTCACTGCATTGAAAGGGGGCATGTACGCTGGTCACTGCATTGAAAGGGGGCATGTACGCTGGTCACTGCATTGAAAGGGGGCCTGTACGCTGGTCACTACATTGAAAGGGGGCATGTACGCTGGTCACTGCATTGAAAGGGGGCATGTACGCTGGTCACTACATTGAAAGGGGGCATGTACGCTGGTCACTACATTGAAAGGGGGCATGTACGCTGGTCACTGCATTGAAAGGGGGCATGTACGCTGGTCACTGCATTGAAAGGGGGCATGTACGCTGGTCACTGCATTGAAAGGGGGCATGTACGCTGGTCACTGCATTGAAAGGGGGCATGTACGCTGGTCACTGCATTGAAAGGGGGCATGTACGCTGGTCACTGCATTGAAAGGGGGCATGTACGCTGGTCACTGCATTGAAAGGAGGCATGTACGCTGGTCACTGCATTGAAAGGGGGCATGTACGCTGGTCACTGTATTGAAAGGGGGCATGTACGCTGGTCACTGCATTGAAAGGGGGCATGTACGCTGGTCACTGCATTGAAAGGGGGCATGTACGCTGGTCACTGCATTGAAAGGGGGCATGTACTGTGTGGTCTGTGCTAGGGGGTCTGTACTGTGGGGTTTGTACAAGGGGCCTGTACTGTGGGGTTTGTGCCACTCTGTCAGTGTATCCCATAATAGGGCCCCTGCTCCCTATTATGGGATATACTAGTACTGATGGAGCCCTTAATATGTGATATATTGGGAGAATTGGTTCACGCAAGCAAAATACAGGGGACAAAATGGGTGGGGTCTATAAGGGGTGTGGCTTCTGAGAAATGGGAGGGGCCAAAATAGAAGGGCGGGGTCTTGCGCCCCCCCATCTTAAAACTTCACCAGCCGCCACTGCTACTGACCTCCATGTATCTTCTTGTCTCTACTTACCTCCATGTATCTTCTAGTCTCTACTGACCTCCATGTATCTTCTTGTCTCTACTGACCTCCATGTATCTTCTTGTCTCTACTGACCTCCATGTATCTTCTTGTCTCTACTGACCTCCATATATCTTCTTCTCTACTGACCTCCATGTATCTTCTTGTCTCTACTGACCTCCATGTATCTTCTTGTCTCTACTGACCTCCATATATCTTCTTCTCTACTGACCTCCATGTATCTTCTTGTCACTACTGACCTCCATGTATCTTCTTGTCTCTAATGACCTCCATGTATCTTCTTGTCTCTACTGACCTCCATGTATCTTCTTGTCTCTACTGACCTCCATGTATCTTCTTGTCTCTACTGACCTCCATATATCTTCTTCTCTACTGATCTCCATGTATCTTCTTGTCTCTACTGACCTCCATGTATCTTCTTGTCTCTACTGACCTCCATGTATCTTCTTGTCTCTACTGACCTCCATGTATCTTCTTGTCTCTACTGATCTCCATGTATCTTCTTGTCTCTACTGACCTCCATGTATCTTCTTGTCTCTACTGACCTCCATGTATCTTCTTGTCTCTACTGACCTCCATGTATCTTCTTGTCTCTACTGACCTCCATGTATCTTCTTGTCTCTACTGATCTCCATGTATCTTCTTGTCTCTACTGACCTCCATGTATCTTCTGTGTCCTGGTTTAACCTTCTTAGCGGTATTCCAGAGCGTGGCTCGGGGTTAAATTTCAGAGCCAAAAGCGGTAACCCCGAGCCACACTCAGGGTACCGCCAGAAGCATCGCTGGATCCTGTAAAAGAGGTTTCTTACCTTGTCACCGGGATCCAGCGATGTATCTCAGCGGTATGCGGCGGCGGATCTTCCTCCCGATCCTTTCCGTGCGACGTGACTTTTGCAGGGGGGTGGAACCGGCAGCAAATTCAAATGTAAAACACACCAAACACACTGATACCATTCAAAATAAAATAAATTCACATTACATTGCCCCCCAGTGCCCTTTCCTGCAGTTTTACTGTACTTTTTATGTATATACAGTGGGTACGGAAAGTATTCAGACCCCCTTAAATTTTTCACTCTTTGTTATATTGCAGCCATTTGCTAAAATCATTTAAGTTCATTCTTCTTCCTCATGAATGTACACATAGCACCCCATACTGACAGAAAAACACAGAATTGTTGACATTGTTGCAGATTTATTAAAAAAGAAAAACTGAAATATCACATGGTCCTAAGTATTCAGACCCTTTGCTCAGTATTTAGTAGAAGCCCCCTTTTGATCTAATACAGCCAGGAGTCTTTTTGGGAAAGATGCAACAAGTCTTTCACACCTGGATTTGGGGATCCTCTGCCATTCCTCCTTGCAGATCCTCTCCAGTTCTGTCAGGTTGGATGGTAAACGTTGGTGGACAGCCATTTTTAGGTCTCTCCAGAGATGCTCAATTGGGTTTAAGTCAGGGCTCTGGCTGGGCCATTCAAGAACAGTCACTGAGTTGTTGTGAAGCCACTTCTTCGTTATTTTAGCTGTGTGCTTAGGGTCATTGTCTTGTTGGAAGGTAAACCTTCGGCCCAGTCTGAGGTCCAGAGCACTCTGGAGAAAGTTTTTGTCCAGTATATCCCTGTACTTGGCCGCATTCATCTTTCCCTCGATTGCAACCAGTCGTCCTGTCCCTGCAGCTGAAAAACACCCCCACAGCATGATGCTGCCACCACCATGCTTCACTGTTGGGACTGTATTGGACAGGTGATGAGCAGTGTCTGGTTTTCTCCACACATACCGCTTAGAATTAAGGCCAAAAAGTTCTATTTTGGTCTCATCAGACCAGAGAATCTTATTTCTCACCATCTTGGAGTCCTTCAGGTGTTTTTTAGCAAACTCCATGCGGGCTTTCATGTGTCTTACACAGAGGAGAGGCTTCCGTCGGGCCACTCTGCCATAAAGCCCCGACTGGTGGAGGGCTGCAGTGATGGTTGACTTTCTACAACTTTCTCCCATCTCCTGACTGCATCTCTGGAGCTCAGCCACAGTGATCTTTGGGTTCTTCTTTACCTCTCTCACCAAGGCTCTTGTCAGGGTACCAATAGCAGGAGGTCTCTAGGACCCAGTATCCGTCAGAATAGGAGAAGGGCTCTAGGACCCAGCAACTCTGTCAGCCCATTATCTGGGCCTTTATAAGGAAGCCAGCCCTTCTCTAAGTGCTGTTTGATCTTCAGCTTCTACCAACATCCTGTTTCCTGTTTCCTGTGATTTCTGGTTCCTTACTCGGCTTGTTACACCTCCATCTCCAGCTTGCTTCCTGACTTTGACCTCGGCTTGTTTAACGGATCTCCTCTGCCTGCTACCTGTCCAGACCTTGGCTACCACTTGACCTTGTCTCCTCCGCTACCCACCTGGCATTGAACCTTGGCTTGAATCAACCACCCTCTGTCTCAGTGATCCCAAGTACCTGCTTCATCTCACAGGTGCCACCTGCCTGCAGTAACCCCGCAGCACCACAGCGGTATTCCTGAACCCTTTTCTGCAAGCAACTCTGCAGGCGACCTGTGCGACTTTGGGCCTAACTCCTCCTGTCTCATCTCCAGGGGAGTTTGGCACTTAGCTGCAAGGGAGGCCCTCTCTCCATTGGCCTCCAGCACTTGATACCTGATAGTATCAAACAGCCAGGATGTCTGAGGCCGAGAGAGGTGCTTCTGCACTTGAAACCCTATGTCAGCAGATGGCGGCTCTGACACAAGCAGTCAAAAATCTGCAGGAAGGTTACTTCCAACTTGAGGGGAGGTTCCATGCCCTCACAGGTTCCATGACTTTCACCGAATCCAACCAAGCCTCTAGCCCCGCCTCTACACCAGCGTCCTCCACATCAGCTATTGCCGCTCCACCCGCTGTGGTACTGCCTCCTCCAGAGCCCAGAGTTCCCACTCCTGAGCGTTTTTCAGGAGACCGGCGGAGGTTCAGAGGTTTCAGGAATGCCTGCGAACTTTACTTTGCCCTGCAACCTAGGACCTTCGCTTCAGAAACTGTCCGAGTGGGGTTCATCATCTCCCTTCTATCTGATGAACCACAATCCTGGGCCCATAACCTCCTAGAACGAAAGGATGAGGTGCTGAACTCAGTCTCCATGTTTTTTGAAGCCATGGCTACTTTATATGATGACCCACAGAAAACTGTCACCGCAGAGTCTGCCCTTCACTCCCTGGTGCAGGGAAGACGACCAGTAGAGGATTACATTGGGGAGTTCCGTAGATGGGCAGCTGATACCGGATGGAATGATGCAGCTTTGAAGTATCAATTCCGTTTAGGCCTATCCGAAACAATCAAGGATGAGCTGGCCAGGTCTGAAGCTCCCGCCACGCTAGAGACTCTGATCCAAACTTCCATCCAGCTAGATAGGCGTCTGCGGGAGCGACGCTTTGAGCGTTCTCAGACCTTTTGGCCAACCTGGGTACTGCCCAAGGTCCCGGCTCCAACACTTCCTGCTGCTGCTCCTCTAAATACCTCCAATATAGAACCAATGCAGATTGGTCTGCTTCGACCCGCTTTAACCCCAGAAGAAAGAGGACGCAGGAGGCAAAACAATCTCTGTCTCTACTGTGGAGCATCAGGACACTACCTTCGCAACTGTTCGATTCGGCCAAGTAAGTCCAGGCACCTGTACCCTACATATCTTCAGCTGTCTGGATCACTATCTACTCACATTATTCTCCCCATCTCTCTGCAGGTGGCTGGAAGGGAGGTCAAACTGCGGGCAATAATTGACTCTGGAGCTTGCAGCTGCTTCCTGGACATCAACCTGGCTAAAGACCTGCACATTCCTCTGACTACCAAGGATCAAAGACTAGAGATACACCTAGCTGATGGAAGTCAACCTAGTTCAGGACCTGTTACCCAAGAAACAGTCCCTATTCTCACAACCACAGACACAGGGCACCAGGAACTTCTCTCTTTTGATGTGATCAGTTCTCCAATTTTTCCAGCTATTCTTGGAATCCCGTGGCTACAAGCCCACAACCCATCAGTGGACTGGTCCCGAGGGGAGGTCACCTTCTCATCCAGCTACTGCCGCCAGCATTGCGGTATCTCCACGCTAACCAACCCCCATACCTGCCTGACCATACAACCAGCAACAGATACCAGTCTAGTAGTCCCTTCAGTCTACCATGACTACCTTGACGTCTTCGACAAAAAGAAAGCCGAAACCTTGCCTCCACACCGATCATATGACTGTCCTATTGAATTGCTCCCTGGAGCGGAAATTCCCTTCTAGCGCATCTTCCCTTTGTCCGAGGTGGAATTGGAGGCTCTCAGACAATACATAGATGAGAACCTAGCCAAAGGTTTCATTCGTCCCTCTTCCTCACCTGCTGGCGCAGGCATCTTCTTTGTTGAAAAAAAAGACCACTCCCTCAGACCCTGCATCGACTACCGGGAGCTCAACAAAATTACCACCAAGAATAGGTACCCTCTTCCCCTCGTTCCGGAGTTGTTCCAGAGGTTTCGAGCGGCCCGGGTATTTACAAAACTGGACTTAAGAGGGGCTTATAATCTAGTTCGCATCAGAGAGGGGGACGAGTGGAAAACGGCCTTTAGAACACGCTTTGGCCACTTCGAATACCTCGTAATGCCATTTGGGTTATGCAACGCCCCCGCAACATTTCAACACCTGGTCAATGATATATTCCGAGAATACCTTGACTTATTTCTGATCGTCTACCTGGATGATATCCTGATCTTCTCCCCCTCTCTCGAGCTCCACCGAATCCACGTCAAGAAGGTATTGAGTACCCTCCGCAGGCACGGTTTGTATGCCAAGGCCGAGAGATGCGATTTTGAAAAACAATCTATTCAATTTTTGGGCCTCGTAATCTCCGTTGGGGGAATCTCTATGGATCCCCAGAAGGTCACAGCAATCCTAGACTGGCCTGCACCTACAGACCGAAAGGGAGTCCAAAGATTCGTAGGCTTTGCCAATTTCTACCGGAGATTTATTAAGGACTTCTCCACCATCATCGCCCCAATTACTCAACTCACACGTCTCCACACCCGTTTCCTCTGGAATCAGGAAGCCCAAGTAGCCTTTGAAAAACTCAAAACCTTGTTTACCTCTGCTCCGGTGCTGCAACACCCGGACCCAGCGCTCCCTTTCGTTCTTGAAGTAGATGCTTCTGAAGTGGCGACGGGAGCCGTGCTTTCTCAGCGGATGGGCCCAAAAGCTCTATTACACCCAGTAGCCTTCTGCTCTAAGAAATTAAACCAGGCTGAGAGAAACTACGACGTAGGTGACCGAGAGCTTCTGGCTATTAAAGTGGCCTTTGAAGAGTGGAGATATCTATTGGAGGGCGCCAATCACCCGATCATGATTTTTACGGACCACAAAAACTTAGAGTATCTGAGGTCCGCCAAACGTCTAAGACCCCGACAAGCTAGATGGGCATTATTCTTCTCACGATTTAACTTCCATTTAACCTATAGACCAGGATCCAAGAACGGTAAGGCAGACGCCTTGTCCCGGATGTTCCCTGAATCCACAGAACCTGCTCCACCAAGCACTATTCTTTCGGCCCAGAACTTTTTATTGATTCAACCCAGCTTGAAATCAGTCATTGAACGAGCCTCTGCTTCATGCCCTGAATCTGAGCAGGTCTCGTTAAGGAAACAAGATGGATTACTCTGGCACCAAGGTAAGGTCTTCGTGCCTCAGGAGGCAAGGCTTCAGGTCTTCAAGACGTACCACGACCACCAGTTAGCCGGCCACTTTGGAGTTCGTAAAACAAGTGAGCTCATCCAAAGGTCCTTCTGGTGGCCCAACCTTAGTCGAGACTGTAGAGCCTATGTTAAATCCTGCTCTGTGTGCCTACGTAGCAAGGGTGACAAGACAAGGCCCTGGGGACTACTGAGACCCTTACCTATTCCTAACCGTCCATGGGAAGGTATCTCGATGGATTTTATTGTGGAGCTTCCGCCCTCGGAGGGTTTTACTGCCATTATGGTAGTGGTGGATCGCCTGTCAAAGATGGCCCATTTTCTACCCTTGGTAGGCACTCCTTCAGCAATTGAGACTGCCCACATTTTCCTCAAGGAAATTGTGAGACTCCACGGCTTTCCCGGAAGCATTGTTTCTGATCGGGGGGTACAATTTACCTCCAAGTTTTGGAGAGCTCTGTGTAACGCCCTGAAAATAGAACTTTGCCTCTCATCAGCATACCATCCTCAGAGCAATGGACAAACAGAGCGTACGAATCAAACCTTGGAGCAGTACCTCCGCTGTTTCTCAGCCTTTTCACAGGATGACTGGGCCTCGTTACTTCCATTTGCGGAGTTTGCTTATAACAATTCACTACACTCAGCCACAAACCAGTCTCCATTCTGGGCCAACTATGGATTCCACCCACTTGCCTTGCCTGACACTATATTCGAATCTGCAGTACCTGCGGTCCAGGACAGACTTGCTTTTATACAGCAAAACTATCAAACCCTGCAAGAATGCATACTGAAGGCTCAAACCGACTACAAAAAATTTTTTGACAAGAAACGCAGGGGGAATCCCTCCTTTAAAATTGGGGATGAGGTATGGCTGTCTACGGCCAATCTGAAACTGCCTTGCCCATCGAAGAAGCTAGGGCCTAAATACATTGGTCCGTTTCCAATTAAACGAGAGGTAAACCCAGTGGCTTTTGAATTATCCCTGCCGGATTCTTATAGGATTCACCCAGTTTTTCATGCCTCTCTCCTAAAAACGGCCATTCCAGATCCATTTCCTGGGAGAGTGGAACTTCCTCCACCATCAGTAACTGTTGGTGAAGAAACAGAATATGAGGTGGAGTCAATATTGGATTGCAGGAAACAAGGCAGGCAAATCCAATATCTGATCAAATGGAAGGGGTATCCACTCGAAGAAAGCTCTTGGGAACCAAAGATCAACATCCATGCCCCTAGACTCCTTCGGGAATTTCATGCCAGATATCCAAGGAAGATGGCTCGGTTGGGCATCCGGAGGCTGCCCATTGGGGGGGGGCACTGTCAGGGTACCAATAGCAGGAGGTCTCTAGGACCCAGTATCCGTCAGAATAGGAGAAGGGCTCTAGGACCCAGCAACTCTGTCAGCCCATTATCTGGGCCTTTATAAGGAAGCCAGCCCTTCTCTAAGTGCTGTTTGATCTTCAGCTTCTACCAACATCCTGTTTCCTGTTTCCTGTGATTTCTGGTTCCTTACTCGGCTTGTTACACCTCCATCTCCAGCTTGCTTCCTGACTTGTTTAACGGATCTCCTCTGCCTGCTACCTGTCCAGACCTTGGCTACCACTTGACCTTGTCTCCTCCGCTACCCACCTGGCATTGAACCTTGGCTTGAATCAACCACCCTCTGTCTCAGTGATCCCAAGTACCTGCTTCATCTCACAGGTGCCACCTGCCTGCAGTAACCCCGCAGCACCACAGCGGTATTCCTGAACCCTTTTCTGCAAGCAACTCTGCAGGCGACCTGTGCGACTTTGGGCCTAACTCCTCCTGTCTCATCTCCAGGGGAGTTTGGCACTTAGCTGCAAGGGAGGCCCTCTCTCCATTGGCCTCCAGCACTTGATACCTGATAGCTCTTCTCCCCCGATAGCTCAGTTTGGCCGGACGGCCAGCTCTAGGAAGGGTTCTGGTCATCCCAAACGTCTTCCATTTGAGGATTATGGAGGCCACTGTGCTCCTAGGAACCTTAAGTGCAGCAGAAATCTTTTTGTAACCTTGGCCAGATCTGTGCCTTGCCACAAATTCTGTCTCTGAGCTCTTCAGGCAGTTCCTTTGACCTCATGATTCTCATTTGCTCTGACATGCATTGTGATCTGGAAGGTCTTATATAGACAGGTGTGTGGCTTTCTTAATCAAGTCCAATCAGTATAATCAAACATAGCTGGACTCAAATGAAGGTGTAGAACCATCTCAAGGATGATCAGAAGAAATGGAAAGCACCTGAGTTAAATATATGAGTGTCACTGCAAAGGGTCTGAATACTTAGGACCATGTGATATTTCAGTTTTTCTTTTTTAATAAATCTGCAACAATGTCAACAATTCTGTGTTTTTCTGTCAGTATGGGGTGCTATGTGTACATTCATGAGGAAGAAGAATGAACCTAAATGATTTTAGCAAATGGCTGCAATATAACAAAGACTGAAAAATTTAAGGGGGTCTGAATACTTTCCGTACCCACTTTATATACAATATATATATATATATATATATATATATATATACTCTTTAGTGAGGGCAGAGCTTTCAAAAAGCCCTGGCTCCCTGAAGTTAGTGCGTATTCTCACGTGTGTATATATATATATATATATATATATGTATACATACATACTTTAACTTTTTTATAGTTTTTTATTATATTATAATTTATGATTTTGTGTCTCAAACTTTATCATACCCGAGATGTTATAAAGAAGAACGCACAGTAAAAAAAAAAAATATGTAAATAGTTGGTTTGGGCTGCTCATTCTCAAGAATTACATGCAAAATAATGGTACCGCTTTCAGCACCTAAAATCCGAAAGAATCATACCGCCAGGGAGGTTAAAGGGATGAGATGGCAACCCTACCTACATAAGATTCACTTGTAGGCAGGTGCAGGTTGTCTTTAATACACAGGTGACAGTGTTGCATCCACCTTGCAGGGAAAGTGCAGAACAGAAAGAATACTTATTCCTCTCTGGCCTCCATACAAGTCAGGTGAATTGCTGTCCAATTGGACACTGTCACCAGGATGACCCCTGCGTTCATCTTTAGTGAGGGCAGAGCTTTCAAAAAGCCCTGGCTTCCTGAAGTTAGTGCGTATTCTGCGGGCAGTGAAGTTAGGGGCTGGGGCCCACTGGTCAGGCAGAGTGAACCTCGCACAGGGATGTGCTCCAGATATAGGGATCAACACAGACTACCTTGGGAGACCTCCACTTTTGAGCATGCTGCATCTGCCTGCCTTCCTCTGGTGACAGGTGCCACCAGCCTTGGTTTTCCGCTCTCCTGCAGTAGTTCTGTCTCCTGTGTGATTGTTGCTGCTCAGTTATTACTGTTGAGTAGACCCAATTGTTGTTTATGGAACTGTTGACAATATATTCAACATATTAAACCACTGTGTGCCAAGTCTTCACTTTGATGACCTGCTGCCTGGGTCCTCCCCAGCCCCTCTGCGCCCTATTTTCACTTAGATTAATTGATGGCGAGTGGGTAGAAAAATTACTTTGTCATTGACCTTTCCAAAAAGACCTCCCAGCAGAACCACAGATCCTGGCTATTGATAACCAATCAGGTAAGACCTCACTGTCACCTACCTGTCATTGATACGCAAGAGTTGACTTCTCCGCAATTCCCATCCAAGCTCCCCTGGTATTGGAAACAGGGCCTGTTAGGACAGCGGAAGGGTGCAGGTGCCAGTAACATGGATCCGTGAACTTGCAAGTACTGAGGTCAGATAAGCAATAGTGTAGATTCAGGTCACAAGCTGAGTTCAGTAACAAGCCAGGTGGATAGGTACAGAATTACGATTGGAGTCCAGGTCAGAGACAAGCAAGGGTCAGCAATGTGCTGGCAGCGAAGTACAAAATCAGAAGGCAGAATTTTAGTCTAAAGTCCAGGCCGAGGTCGGTAACGCATGTGAGCAGAAGGCATGAGCAGGCAAAGGAAATCCAGGGAAGAGTGAGTAGCTGGGTCAGTAATATGATTAAGTGGAGCTGTGTGTGTTTTGGTTGGGTAAATTTAGCGTGCCTCACTGTATCCTGTAGAACTTTCTGGATTAGAGGTGTGGAGCTGTGCAGATGGCAGTATACATATTTATACAGCCCTGGCCAATCCTAGCGTGCAGGGCCCAGAAGGCTGCTGGGAGACTATATATATATATATATATATCCTCTGAGCACACTGAGCTTGGGGTCTTTTCCTGGACAGGAATAGTCCAGCCTGGAGGGCCTGCTGCCCTCCGAGGTAGTGCTGCCATGCGCTTGCTGTTCGTGAGGACTCAGGTGGGTGACCGGGGGCCTGGATGCTGAAGCTACTGAGAGCTGACTGAGGGGTTGTCTGCTGAAGATCAAGTCAGGTGTCACTTGGAGGAATGTGTTTATTGGAAGTTGGATGGAGGCAACGAACTGTCCCTGGACATTCTGTGGGTACTGACTGCTGAGAGAGAGCTTAGAGACTTTTGGGCTGCTGCCATATCTCTTGTGCTAGATAGTCAGCTGTGTATTTGCTAAAAGGGACATCGGCTAGTGTCCTGAAGAGCTTAGTTTATGTAATTTCTTGTGAAGGGACTCTGCTCTTAGTGCTCTAAAGAAAGAATAAACAAATGGCCAATGTCCTCACCTAATACTGGCCTTTGCAGCAAGGAGCACATGGAAGGGCAACACATGCAAAACAAAACCAAAGAAATTCCCAGCTCTACTTACCAACCATCCTGCAAACAACCAAATCATCCTTTCTAACAGTATGCGTTAAAAATCAGGGTTTAGTCTGCACACATTTGCAAACACATGCATAAGCTACAGAGACCCATCAAGTATTTCCTGTAGTCCTAACTCTAAATTTTGAGAGCCTCCACAGTAGAAGCACATGCATTATACTGCTAATGCTTGTGACGATACTCTCCGTCACTGGGAGTGAAAGACAGATACTTAATGGTTTGGATTGCTTCAAGTGGGACAGTAATATTTTGTCAGCAATATCTCTAAAGAAATATGAAGATTTAATCCCACTTTACATTGTGAGACCTATAGCCTGTTGCCATGAAGTCTGACTCCTAAATAATCATAGCAATATGTAGATGTGTATTCCATGTACTTCAATGTAGGAGACAGACAGACTGTCATTGGCAGTCTTGTACTATTGTCTATCTATTGAGGTGGAATGTGGTTGCATGGCTCGCACAATTGTCAGTTAAAATAATGGAGTGCCGTATTGCAAAAGAAATGACCTGGTCATGAAGAGTGTAAATCTTCTGGAGGTCAGGTGGTTAAAACGAGTCCTGTACAGTCTGGTTCAGGTGCAATTTCAAGTGTCAAAATTTGCACCTGAACCAGTGAACGAAACTGCTTTGGACTCCTTTAAAAACCTCAATGAAACTGTGTCTCAGTGGCGTAACTACAGGGGGTTGCAGGGGTTGCAATTGCAACCAGCCCCCATGCTCCAGGGGGCCTGTGCGGCTCCCCTGTACACCTGGATAGGAGGGATAGCAGGGGCAGCATGTAGAGAAATCACTGTCCTCCTTTTTCCTCCTGTAGCTGCAAGAGGAAAATGGAGGAGATTGGTTCATCTGTATGCTGCCCCGCCACCCCTCCTATCCAGTTCACTTGTGTTCTGCTGTCTCTGGGCCCCTGTGTGCTCCCCTGGTCCCCCCCCCACTGTGCTCCCTCCCCTCTCCTGCCGGCTGCTGCAGGGGATGTGTCACAATAGAGAACCAGGAAGGGGTCGGTAAATATGTAATTTACCAGCTCCTTCCTTTTCTGAATGAACAGAGTCATAGTCAGTGACATTGTAAAAGAAACAAAATAAAATGATAAAAAATACAATTAAAATACCGAAAAATAAAAACTACTGACACCAGTGGGTGAACCTCCAGGATCGCAAAGGTCACACTTGCAACCGCTCCCCTGGCATTCCACCACCAAGGGGAGGCCCCAAGATGGTGGGAAGGGGGCCCACTGCAGAACTTGTGAAAGAGTCTCGATGTGGGACCATAATAAAGGGCCCCGCAATGACAGTAAAGGGCCCCAGGATCAGTGGGAGGAGCCCCAGGCTTGAAGGGAAGGGCCCCGGCCAGGGGTCCGGGGGACCCTTCATGGTTTTTTGCACTGGGGCCCTGAAGGTTCCAGTTATGCTTTTGCTGTGTGAACTAGGGCCATCTTACCGAATGGGCACACTGGGCAGTTGCCGGGGGGCCCACCTGCCCAGCGACCCAGCCTCAGCCAAGCATTAGTCCCAATTCCGTGTGCATCCCGCCACCGAACTTAGCAGGTAGCAAGCGCCTGTCAGCCCTGCGCTGCTGTCAGGCCACTTGGGCTGTGGATGGGGAGCCCACAACTGCAGGAATGTTATTAAAAATGGCCTTTCCTTTTCAATCACCAGCTGTTGTAATGTTGCAATGCAATATGGCCGCCTGGAGCTGTTCTGCACACAGAATGTATACTGACCACATCCCCAGATATATAATTTCCTGCTTGTGTGATTGGCTCACCAATTTTCCCAGAAGTCAGATTTCTGGCATCCCCTGCAACAAAAATATCATTTTTGGTGAGATATTCCCAATAGGAACACATCTAAAGGGATGCAGGCCCAGCAGATTTCCTCATTAGAGCCCTGCAGCTGCACAGCTGATAGATAATTATGAAACCACTCCCATTAGACCCACTCAGCACAGAGGAACAAACAATGATTTCTTCAGAATAACAAAAGTTAGGAATCTGCAACAAAGTTTGTTATAATCCCTGCAATGTACAGAGATCACCCAGAGGGGAATGTTTTTTTTTTCTCAACAAAAGTAGAGTTACGCTTTTAGGGAAGCTTCTTAGGATTCTCGGAGCAGAGCTTCTTTTCGTTCCGGATTCAGATCTACTCAGGAACATAAATTCAAACTGATCACTTGTGCCTAAAGTTAAAGGCATAAAAACTCCATAAAAGTAAGTCATATAACTTTGTTAAATTTAAATATTGAGAATCCTACATTTTGGGGTTTTTGGCCTCTGTACATTCTCTCTCGCCCCCCTGAGGGCACATCAGCTCATGACAATCCTGCCGCAATGTGACAGCCCTATAGCCAAAGTTTTTTTTTTTTTTTTAATTCTCTGCTTTGACGGCATAAAACATTTCCTCCACAATATGTTACTTCCGTGCGCCGCGCTTTTCCGCAGCAGCTGCTCGACTCGGCGGTAAAGCCTGAGGCGCTCGCTCTTCCCCGCACGCACTCGGATCTCCCATATGCTACATGAATGTCTTCAGTTCTTCTGCCAGCGTCACTTGTTTTACATTTCAAGATTGTGCTCCGGCTGCTTCAAACTTTTAATGAACAATCGCAAAACAGCACTGAAGTGAGAAAATACGATGACGGCCAATAACAGAAAATACAGAAGGAATCTGAGAGAGCCTGAGAGGATTCCAAAATGTTCTACAACCGCAAGAAACAAAGTATCAAAGAACCCTCGTGAGTGAAGGATGGGCAAGGTTACAATGTATCCAAACTCAAGAACAAAAATAAAAATGTATTGCAGTTTGTCAGTCCTTAGGCTAGGTTCACACGTGTGTGGTCAAGAACACAAGAACACACGCAAAATCGCGCTCTTTCCTAACACGCATTGCTCATTAACCGCTTCCGGACCGCTGGCTGCAGATATACTGCGGCAGGCTGGCCCTCCTGCGCAAACCGACGTATGGCTACGTCAGTCGCGCGCCTGCAGCTAGAGGGTGAGCGCGCGCCGCCGCCGGCGCGCTCCCGCCCCCCACTCGGCAGCGGAGACTCCTCTGCACGGGGCAGGTGGCTCCAATTGCCGCGCTCCCGCCCCCACTCAGCAGTGGGGACTCTGATGCACGGGGCTGGTGGCTCCGATTGCCGTCTGACACCCGCGATCGTTCCCCGCTGAGAGAGAAGAACGGTCAGCTGTTGTAAACACAGCTGACCATTCTTCTCTCTGGAATGATAACAGAGTGCCTGTGATCCTTCTATATAGGATCACAGGTCTCTATGGTCATTCCATAAGCCCCGCCCCAATACAGTTAGAATCACTCCCCTAGGCTCCCATTTAACCCCTTGAGCACCCACAGTGTTAACCCCTTCCCTGCCAGTTTCATTATTACAGTAACAGTGCATATTTTTAGCACTGATTACTGTAGTAATGTCACTGGTCCCCCACAAAAGTGTCAAAAATGTCAGTTAGGGGTCCGACCTGTCCGCAGCAATGTCGCAGTCCTGCTAAAAATTGCTGATCGCTGCCATTACTAATAAAAACAAAAAAATAAATAAAAAGTCCAAAAATCTATCCCATAGTTTGTAAACGCGATAACTTTTGAACAAACCAATTAAAATAAGTTTTTGGGGATTTTGTTTTACCAAAAATATGTAGCAGAATACAAATTGGCCTAAACTGATAAAAAAATTCAATTTTTTTAAATTGTTTTTATTGGGAATGTTTTATAGCAGAAAGTAAAAAATATTGTGGTTTCTTTTTTTCATAAATGTCGCTCTTTTTTTTTTTTTGTTTATAGCGCAAAATCTAAAAACAGCAGAGGAGATCAAATACCACCAAAAGAAAGCTCTATTTGTGGGGAAAAAAGACACCAATTGTATTTTGGGTACAGTGTCGCAAGTCTTGCCAAAAAAAAAAAAAAAAATCGCAAATCGCCGCCATTACTAGTAAAAAAATAAATAAATAAAAAAAAACAGAAATAAAAATGACATAAATCTTTCCTATAGTTAATAGACAAGATAACTTTTGCGGAAACCAATCAATATTGCATTTTTTTTTTACCAAGAATATGTAGCAGAAAACAAATTGGCCTTAAATGTTAAAAAATTTTGATTTGAACTTTTTTTGGGAATGTTATATAGCAGAAAGTGACAAATATTTTTTTTTTTTGTTTATAGCGCAAAAAAAAATAAATAAAAAATCGCACAGGTGATCAAGTACCACCAAAAGAAAGCTCTATTTGTGGGTAAAAAGGGACATGTATGTTATTTGGGTACAGCGTCGTACAACCGCACAATTTTCCGTTAAAATAACGCAGTGCCGAATCGCAAAAATGGCCCGGTCATTAAGGGGGAAAATCTTCCGGTCCAGAAGTGGTTAATTCTTGCAAATAATCGAATCAGGCCTTGCTATGGTGATAATTGCCTGCTCACCAAATAAAGTTAATCAAAATTGTGCAAGAAAACATAACCAATCCTTGACCATCTGATCTTAATTGGTTGCAAATCTTCAAGTGAGTGAGCACACACCGACCCTCTTAGGAATGGACACTCACCAGATGTCAATGTGTCACAAGTTAGCTTGCAGTTTCCTTCTTGTGTGTTCTTACCTCCTTGCTGCAGTGCTTCTCTACCCTTCTTCCTTTAACCACTTAAGCCCCGGAAGATTTTACCCCCTTCCTGACCAGGGGTTATTTTGCGATTCGGCACTGCGTGACTTTAACGGACAATTGGGTGGTCGTGCAACGATGTACCCAAATGAATTTGACGTCCTTTTTTTCCCACAAACAGAGCTTTCTTTTGGGGGTATTTGATCACCTGTGCGATTTTTTGATCATGCGCTATAAACAAAAAACAGCGACCATTTTGCAAAAATAACAATATTTTTCACATTTTTTTATATGAAATTCCCCCCAAAAAAATGTAAAAATCTAATTTTTTTTACATGTTTGCCCAATTTGTGCCCAAAATCTGCTACATATGTTTGGTAAAAAAAAAATCACAATAAGCGTATTTTGATTGGTTTGCGCAGAAGTTATACTGCGTTTACTGAAAAGCAAAAAATCAGCGATCCACTCTTAAAGAGTGGAGCGCTGATTTTTTGCTTTTCAATAATACTGGGATATGTGGTGACACTACCAAATTGGCTGCTTTCTCTGTGGTGTTCCACGATTGTCTTCAATTGTTTATTTTCTTCGAGATCCAGGGTGTCGTTTACCTTATTTTAGTGCACAAGTTTGTTATACTTATACTGCGTTTACGTTTATTAACTAAGGGAAAGATTTTTGTAATTTTTGTTGTTTTTTTTTAACGCATAATGGCAGCGATCTGCGTTTTTTTTGCGGGACTGCGACATTGCGGCGGACAGATCGGACCCTTGACTGACATTTTTGACACTTTTGGGGGTACCAGTGACATTACTACAGTAATCAGTGCTATACATATGCACTGTTACTGTAAAAATGACACTGGGAGGGAAAGGGTTAACTGTATTGGAGAGGGAGGGGTTAAGTGTGTCCCTAGGGGCGTGCTTCTAACTGTCATTGGATGTGGCTAGTGGGGTAATAGCACAGATCAACGGTCCTACATAGCAGGACCGAGTGATCAGTGTTTTTACACAGGGGAGAATGACAGGCGGCTTTGTTTACACAAGCCGCCTGCCTTTCTCCATCTCTGCCCGACGATCGCGAGTGACCGGCGGACATCGGGTCCGCCGGTCACACGCACCGGCTTCCTCTGGTACGAGCGGGGGCGGGAGCGCGCCTCCGGCGGCGTGCGCTCGCCCCCTATTCGCTCCCAGACTAGTGACGTACCGGTACGTCACTTTGCCTGGGAGGGGCTGACCGCCGCCGTATATAGTCGGGCGGCAGTCGGCAAGTGGTTAACATGTGTGGCTTGGCTGAACTCACCTATTGACATCACCTGCTATTCTGTGGGCTTTTTGGACAACAGGAGCTGAACGACCCACTGGGGGTAAGGGGGGGAGGGGGGGTCGATGTGCGTCAGTAGTTCCCAGATGTCGCTTTTGGAAGCGGACATTGATTTAGAAGCTAAGGGCAATCAAGTTATCCAGGGTGGTGGGTATGGCTCTGCCAGCTAGTTCATCATTGATACCATACACTAGACCCTGCCAAAAGGTTGCAGTAAGGGCCTCATTATTCCATTCAAGTTCCGAAGCCAAGGTGTGAAACTGAACTGCATATTGACCAACAGTCATGTTTTCTTTGAGAAAGCAGAAGAGCTCCAGAAGTGGATGAGGCCCTGTCTGGCACATTGAAGGTATTGCAGAAAGCTCTGCAGGAAGGCAGAGAGAATGGAAAGAGAAGGATCTTGACGTTCCCACAGTGGTGAGACCCAACCCAGAGCATCTCCCGAAAGGAGTGAAATCATATACGCCACCTTTGAATGATCAGTAGGAAAATAATGGCCTGCTAGCTCGAAGTGAATCAAGCACTAACCTATGAAGCCCTGACAGGCTTTCCAGACATCAACTCTCTGCACCAAACACTGAAGTTGTTACTGAAGAGGCTGCGGTGTCTCTGAGGAGCTCATGACCTGAGCAAACTGTCAAGCGGTAGTGCGCCCTTGTAGATCGTCAACTTGGGTTTCCCCAGGGCACAGAGTTTAAGCTCCATCCAGCTTCTTCATCAGAGCCTCCGATGGTGGGGATGGACTGGCAGCGAGGTGGAACTAGGTCGCAGCCCTCAGGTACACCCAGCTGAGGACGCGGAGACCACTCCCGTGTGCAGAATATAAGCAGCAGGAGACAACAGGAAATCCAGTAGCCAGGTGCTTGGCTAAAAATGGAGAATGAGAGAAATACTGGCTACAGCTGCTTTTAATAGATGCCGCCCTGCAGTGCATAACTGGGTAACAGCTATATCAGCCAGAGGAGGGAGCTGCTGAGCAGAAAGAGTTCAATAGCTGACAGTCAGACAGCTCTTCACTGTGGGAACAATAGTCCAGAGGAGAGAGCCTTTTCTGTAAAAGCTGTCAAGAGCTTTTGAACTGCATTTCGCAGAGGGAAATTGCCAGAAGGTGGGGAAAGAGCTGCATTTTCTCAGACTTTTCAGGACACAACCTCCTGTTGTCATGAAGGAGCCCAGAAAGTTCATATCTCTGTCCAGTCTGCACCATCACTGCTGCATATTGGTGGCCTGAGTGGGATCCAGAGTGCTGAGTCCAGGTGGGCTGACAACCAGAGCCACCTGGGTGCAGAGCAGAGAGTGGACTAATCGCTTTGTGTGACCGGATGGCAAGCTGATATATAGCTGGGACTGGTGAGCTGCTGCTGTGGGCATCTATTATCTGGTGCTAGACAGAAAGAGACTGAGTCCTTAAGGAACTGATAATGTAGCCATCTAGTAGACTTGTTGCTCCCTTCAGGCTTGACTGGGACTATATTCACCAACAGCACAACCGGGCCCCAACACTAGCCAGTTGAAGAGTTAGGACTAAGGACTTTCCCTTAACAGCTGCTACAAAGAAACCTTCACCTATTGCTTATAGGTACCTCTCAGAGGGACATTGCACCATATCCTAGCCATTCTCCTAGAGCCCACTCTAGACTATTTATAATATTATTATTCACATTGCAGTTAATGCTTATATGCACTGTTTATTTCTGACTTTGCTGATTCGTGATCTAATCCCATTATAGTGGTACAGAAGTCTATTCTGAGTTATCTTGGCATTGTGATTATACTGTATAGCAGACTGTCTGAACCTACCTTCTGTGTGTTCATTTAACCCCTTCTGGACCGGAAGGTTTTCCCCCTTAATGACCACGCCATTTTTTTGTGATACGGCACACCATTACTTTAACTGACAATTACGTGGTCGTGCAACGCTGTACCCAAATAAAATTGATGTCCTTTTTTCCCCACAAATAGCGCTTTCTTTCGGAGGTATTTGATCACCTGTGTGATTTTAATTTTTTGCGCTAAAAACAAAAAAAGAGCGACAATTCTGAAAAAAAAAATAATGTATATATATATATATATATATATATATATATATATATATATATATATTTTACTTTCTGCTATATAACATTCCCAATAAAAAAAAAAAAAAATAAAAATAAATTTTTTTTCATCATTTTAGGCCAATTTGTATTCTGCTACATATTTTTGGTAAAAATGTAATTTTTATTTATTTATTTATTTTTTACTAGTAATGGCGGAGATCAGCAACTTTTAGTGGGACTGCGACATTGCGGCGGACAGATTTTTGACACTTTTGGGGGGACCAGTGACATTACTACAGTAATCAGTGCTAAAAATATGCACTGTCACTGTACTAATGACACTGGCTGGGAAGGGGTTAACACCAGAGTTAAATGTGTCCCTAGGGGGTGTTTTCGTTTTTTTCCTAGGGTCTGTTTTTTAACCGTGGGGGGGGGGGGATGGGTTTGCTGCATGAACACAGAGAGCTGTGTTCCTAAATAAGAGGAACACAGGATCCCTGTGTTCATAAGCTTCAGAACAGCGGTCTGTTGGGTTGACAATGGCAGACCGCCATTATGTCTCCATAGGAAGCGATCGTGGGTGCCCAGTGGCAATGGCGGCCGCCTAACCCACAAATTGGCTTCCCCTGTGGCGAATGGGTGCGCGAACGCGCCCCTGCTACCGGTCCCAGGAAGTGATGTACAGGTACGTAGTTTCGCGGGACAGAGCCGACCTGCCGCAGTATATGTACTGCTGGGGGGTCAGCAAGTTTTTAAGCTTAAACCACCACTTATTATAAACCAATCACAATACATTGAGTTTATTTACCACTTAACAGTCTTGTGTCTATTTCCTGATACTAATTCACAGCCAAAATAAAAAGGTATCTACACTTGTGTCCCTATCAATGCTTGCAGTAACTTTCATTCAACCAGGTGTGTCAGAGGGGCTGAGGGTATTCCTGGAGTCGAGGCGCAGAACAAAGAACCCGAATTACCAAGCGGCTCCTGCGGGGGGCAGCGCTAGACGTAATTTCTTTATTTATTTTAGCACTAGATTTGGTTTGATGCTCTTTGTTTAAATTATGAGCAGTGGAGTTAATGGAACCATTTGAGGTTTGCTGCCTTAGAGATGGAACATTTCACAAGAAAAAAGATTGATTGGGAAATAATTGCTTGTAATAGCAGATAAATGTGTAATTTTTGAGCATTGTTTTGTTTTTTCACATTTTAAGCAAAAGTTATCATTCGATCGATAAACACAGAAAAAGAGGAGTTTATTATGTAAGTACAGTTATATGAGTGTTTGTGATCAGGTGTGAGCTCAGCAGAAGACAGGGCGGACGGCCTTACAGCCCAACTCACAGCTCCAACCAGGAGGACAATAAATTATAAAATGATCCCATAATTCCTGAGAGGTATTGCTACATTATTATAAGAAATCAAGAGCAGAGATTCAGATTACTACATAGTAATAAGCTTCTCAATAGAATACATACACTATATTGTCAAAAGTATTGGGACGCCTGCCTTTACATGCACATCAACTTTAAAACCACTTAAGCCCCGGAGGATTTGGCTGCTCAAAGACCAGGGCCTAATTTTGCGATTCGGCACTCCGTGACTTTAACAGACATTTGCACGGTCGTGCGGCGCTGTACCCAAACGAAATTGACGTCCTTTTTTTCCCACAAACAGAGCTTACTTTTGGTGGTATTTGATCACCTGTGCGATTTTTATTTTTTTGCGTTATAAACAAAAAACGAGCGACAATTTTGAAAAAATAACAATATTTTTCAAAATTTTTCATATGAAATTAAAAAAAAATGTAAAAATCTAAATGTTTTAACATTTTAGGCCAATTTGTTTTCTGCTACATATTTTTGGTAAAAAAAAAAAAAATGGCAATAAGCGTATTTTGATCGGTTTGCGCAAAAGTTATTGCGTTTACTAACTACGGGAAATATTTATGTCATTTTTATTGTTTTTTTTTTAACTAGTAATGGCAGGGATCTGCAATTTTCTTTTTTTGTGGGACTGCGACATTGCGGCGGACAGATCGGACCCCTAACTGACATTTTTGACACATTTGGGGGGACCAGTGACATTACTACAGTAATCAGTGCTAAAAATATGCACTGTTACTGTAAAAATGACACTGGCAGGGAAGGGGTTAACTTTATTGGTGATCAAGGGGTTAAGTGTGACCCTATGGGCGTGATTCTAACTGTCAGGGGGCGTGGCCTGTTAGATCATCACAGAGACATGCGATCCTGCTACAGGATCGCATAGCCTCTGTGATAATCTAAGGGAGAATGACAGATGGCTGTGTTTACATCAGCCGTCTGTCTTTCTCCCTCAGCTGCGGGAGATCGCGAGTGACCGGCGGCCATCAGAGCCGCCGGGCACACGCGCTGGCTCCCCAGGGAACGAGCGGGGGTGGGAGCGCGCGGGGGGCACGCGCTCGCCCCCTACAGGCGGCTGAGCGAACGACATACGGATACGTCACTTTGCCCAGCAGCAGCTGAGTGCCGCAGTATATGTGCGGTGGGCGGGGTTAAAGTGGTTTACCACTTGAAGAGCGGGCCTATTTCTGACATTTGTTGCTTACAAGTTAAAATCCGTGTTTTTTTTTCTCGAAAATGACTTAGAACTTACAAACATTATATATACTGTATATAATGGAATCAAAAATAAATGTTTTATCGTTCAAAGTGTTTCCCAGAGCTAAACCTTTCATCTGATTTGTAAATTGCTGCATTTGTAAATTTTAAAATTTCAAAAGCCGGTATAAAGGAATAGAAGTGATAAAAAAAAAAAAAGGCAGGAGAGAGAAGAAAAAGTTTACAGGTTTATTACGTGCAATAAAATACAGGGGGATGAAGCAGGACCACGGCGCGGGTGGATGACGGGTGGATGACGTCACCGGAGGTCTCAATGCGTTTCCGAGACTGCACGTTGCCAGTCCTGGGCATGTGCACTCCTTTGTCAGGTCTACGAAGGAGTGCACATGCCCAGGACCCGCATCGATGCACCGCAGTCCAGCTTCATCCCCTCTGCTCAGCTTTCCACCTGAGGACTTCTGCCTGGCCTCCTCCATGCAGCAACAACGCTGGCTGTTCTCATCGCGGACTCCTCTTCCTAATGAGCTGTTTTACTTTACTCCATGTGAGTTGCCCCTTGCTGTTACGGGACAAGGTCACTCAGCGCCCAGGGCAAGGATGCCAAACTGTGCCCCCCCTTCCCTTAGGGTTAGGGTCAAGGCGCCCCCCATCCCTGCAATAAACCATTTCCCCCAGGGCAATACCCCCCCGCCCACCCCTTGTCCCGGCCCTGGCCCCTTGTATTTTATTGCACCTAATAAACCTGTAAACTTTTTGCGCTTTTTCTTTTCTCTCCTGCCTGTCATTTAGTCCTGGTTCACACATATGCGATGCGGGAGCCCTGAGAATCCACTGCGGGTTCACGCATCGCTCCCTATATGCAGGCAGGGCCGGCCTTAGGTGATCAGGCGCCCTGTGCGAGCTAATCCCGTGGCGCCCCCCCCGCGCAAATTTTCTTGCACCTTTTTTGCACTTTATTTGACTTTTCTTTTTTATGATCACTAATAACTTAGCCCCCCTTACATAAGAGCCCCCCTTACATCAGAGACCCCCCACACAAAGCCCCCCTTAAATCAGAGACCCCCGACACAGAGCCCCCTTACATCAGAGACCCCACACATAGAGCCCCCCTCACATCAGAGACCCCCAACACAAAGCCCCCCTCACAACAGAGACCCCCGACACAAAGCCCCCCTTACATCAGAGACCCCCCACACAAAGCCCCCCTCACATCAGAGACCCCCGACCCAAAGCCCCCCTCACATCAGAGACCCCCCACACAGAGCCCCCCTCACATCAGAGACCCCCTGACACAAAGCCCCCCTCACATCAGAGACCCCCGACACAAAGCCCCCCTTATATAAGAGACCCCCCACACAGAGCCCCCCTCACATCAGAGACCCCCCACACAGAGCCCCCCTTACATCAGAGACCCCGACCCAAAGCCCCCCTTTCATCAGAGACCCCCGACACAGAGCCCCCTTACATCAGAGACCCCACACACAGAGCCCCCCTCACATCAGAGACCCCCGACACAAAGCCCCCCTTACATCAGAGACCCCCCACACAGAGCCCCCCTCACATCAGAGACCCCCCACACAGAGCCCCCATAACATCAGAGACCCCCGACCCAAAGCCCCCCTTACATCAGAGACCCCCCACACAGAGCCCCCCTCACATCAGAGACCCCCCACACAGAGCCCCCCTCACATCAGAGACCCCCAACACAAAGCCCCCCTTACATCAGAGACCCCCCACACAGAGCCCCCCTCACATCAGAGACCCCCCACACAGAGCCCCCCTTACATCAGAGACCCCAACCCAAAGCCCCCCTTTCATCAGAGACCCCCGACACAGAGCCCCCTTACATCAGAGACCCCACACACAGAGCCCCCCTCACATCAGAGACCCCCGACACAAAGCCCCCCTTACATCAGAGACCCCCCACACAGAGCCCCCCTCACATCAGAGATCCCCCACACAGAGCCCCCCTTACATCAGAGACCCCCGACCCAAAGCCCCGCTTACATCAGAGACCCCCCACACAGAGCCCCCCTCACATCAGAGACCCCCGACACAAAGCCCCCCTCACATCAGAGACCCCCGACCCAAAGCCCCCCTCACATCAGAGACCCCCCACACAGAGCCCCCCCTCACATCAGAGACCCCCGACACAAAGCCCCCCTCACATCAGAGACCCCCCACACAGAGCCCCCCTCACATCAGAGACCCCCGACACAAAGCCCCCCTTACATCAGACCCCCCTCTCCCCATGGAGCCCCGCACATCAGAGACCCACTTACACAAAGCCCCCCCTCACATCAGAGACCCCCAACACAAAGCCCCCCTTACATCAGACCCCCCCTCCCCACGGAGCCCCGCACATCAGAGACCCCCTTACACAAAGCCCCCCTAACATCAGAGACCCCCTACACACACACACACAAAGCCCCCCTCACATCCTCACATCAGAGACCCCCCCACAAAAAGCCCCCCTTACATCAGACCCCCCCTCCCCACGGAGCCCCCCACATCAGAGAGCCCCCCTTTACATCACAGACCCCCCACAAAAAGCCCCCCCCACACAGAGCCCCCCCCCCACACATAGCCCCCCACATCAGAGAGCCCCCCCTTACATCACAGACCCCCACACATAGCCCCCCTCACACAGAGCCCCCCCCACACATAGAGCCCCCCCTTACATCACAGACCCCCCCCCTTACATTTTTTGAAGGAGAGAGATGTCACTTACTTTACTTTGTCTGCAGCTTTTTTTTTTCTTTAAACTTCCCGCCCACACATCCCCGGGAGTGTGGGCGGGCGGGAGGAGGAGAAGGGGCGGGGCGAGGAGGAGCTGACGATCTCTCCTCCCTCCCTGCACTGACGCCAGAGGAGAAATCGTCAGCTCCTCCTCGCCCCGCCCCTTCTCCTCCTCCCGCCCGCCCACACTCCCGGGGATGTGTGGGCACTGGGCAGGAAGTCAGCGTGGATTCCGTGGAAGGATCGGAGGCTGAGCTGTGTGAGAGATACACAGCTCGCCTCACTGCAGCAATAGGTGACAGAAGCACGGCTGCACAGCGGGAGGTAAGCGGCGGCCGCGGCCTGTGTTAACCCTGTCCTGGCCGCAGTCGCCGCTCACCTCCCGCTGTGCAGCCGTGCCTCGATCACCTATTGTTGCAGTGAGGTGAGCTGTGTATCTCTCACACAGCTCAGCCTGATCCTCTGCGAGCTGTGATGGCCGCACGACGCCCTTGTTGCCCGTGGCGCCCTGTGCGGCCGCACAGCTCGCACACCCCAAAGGCCGGCCCTGTATGCAGGCAGTTCACACTGCCATATGCGAATCACTGGGGATGCCAATACAAAGTTAACGACACCCCCAGATCAGTTCGCATATCGCAGTGAGAGCTGTCAGTTTGGGCAGGAATCGGATCACATAGGCAGTGGTGGCTGGTGCTCAAAATTTTTTTTTTTGGGGGGGGGGGGGGGGCGCAAAAAGAAAAATGTAATAGGCATTGCTTCACGGCAAAAAACGTGGTAAAAAAACTGCGTGACTTTGAGGTCACACAAGTGTGAAAAGGGCCTTCAGTAATCAAGGTACAGTGCCTTGAAAATCGATCGACCGATACCGTTTTTTCGTTGCTGATACCGATACTTTGGCGGGTATCGCCCGATATTGGCCGATATTTTTGTACATTTTATTTATTTTTTTTATCACTTGACAGGTACTCTTGTGGAGGGATCTGGGGGTCTCAAAGACCCCAAACCCCTCCTCTGCACTTAAAAGTATTAAAAACGCCAAGTTTGGCTGTTTTAAATGCTGTCATTTTTTTAAAATCTGGCGCGGAGTACCCGGAAGTGAAGTCATGACATCACTTCCGTGTTTTTACATGGAGACCCGATCAGAGCCGAATGCGGCTTTGATCGGGTATTCGGCGGCCATGTAGGCTGGTTGCCCGGGTCTCCCTGTGGGACGGGAGACCCGGGTGAGCCACGGAAGGCGGCAGGGGGGGGGACGTCCCCTCCCGCTCCTTGTAATGACAGCCGAGCATCTTTTCAGCCGGATTGGTTGTCATTAGAAGACAGTCGACCGTCGGCTATGGACGCCGGTATCGGGGTGATGCCTCTAGCTGCAGGCATTACTCCGGTACAGCACTTTCCCGAAGTATCGGCAACCTCCGGGGCCGATTCCGATATATCGGGGAATTGCGGGTGCTGCAGGATTTCAGTCCTTGACGGCGTAATGTGTTACCAATTGTTTTCTTGGTGACTATGGTCCCAGCTGCCTTGAGATCATTGATAAGATTCTCCCGTGTAGTTCTGGGCTGATTCCTCACCGTTCTCATTGATTATTGATTAGTGAGATCTTACATGGAGCCCCAGACTGAGGGAGATTGACAGTTATTTTGTGTTTCTTCCATTTGTGAATAATCGCAACAACTGTTGTCACCCTCTCCCCAAGCTGCTTGGCGATGGTCTTGTAGCCATTCCAGCCTTGTGTGAGTCTACAATCTTCTCCCTGACATCCTTGGACAGCTCTTTGGTCTTGGCCATGGTGGAGAGATTGGAATCTGATTGATTGATTGTTTCTGTGGACAGGTGTCTGTTATACAGGTAACAAGCTGAGATTAGGAGCACTCCCTTTAAGAGAGTCCCCCTAATCTCAGCTCCTTACCTGTACCTGCCGTTCGACACTGTAACTAAGTACAATTGATGTCCTTTTTTTCCCAAAAATTGAGCTTTCTTTTGGTGGTATTTGATCAGCTGTGAGATTTTTTTTTTTTTTTGCGCCATAAACAAAAAAAAAGAACAATAATATATTTTTCACATTCTGCTATATAACATTCCCAAAAAAAGATAATGTAAACATCAAAATTTAGAATTTGTTTTCTGCTACATATATTTGGTAAAAAAGCGTATTTTGATTGGTTTGTGCAAAAGTTATCGCGTCTACTAACTATGGGAAAGATTTATGTCATTTGTATTGTTTCTTTTTTTTTTACTAGTATTGGTGGCGATCTGCGATTTCTAGCGGGACTGTGACATTGCGGCGGACAGATCGGACCCCAAACTGACATTTTTGACACTTTTGGGGGGACCAGTGACATTACTAAAGTAATCAGTGCTAAAAATATGCACTGTTACTGTAATAATGACACTGGCAGGGAAGGGGTTAACACAATGGGAGATCAAGGGGTTAAATGTGAGTCTAGGGGAGTGATTCTAACTGTATGGGGGCGTGGCTTGTGAAATGATCACAGAGACCTGTGATCCTATATAGAAGGATCACAGGAGTTCTGTGATTATTCCAGAGAGAAGAACGGTCGTCTGTGTTTACAACAGCCGACCGTCCTTCTCTCTCAGCGGGGAGCGATCGCGGATGGCAAGCGGCAATCGGAGCCGCCGGCCCTGTGCATCGGAGTCCCCGCTGCCAAGTGGGGGTGGGAGCGCGCCACCCCTTAACTGTAGGCGCCCAACCGACGTATACCTATGGCGGTTTGCACAGAAGTACCAGCCTGCCGCAATATAACTGCGGTGGGCAGTCCTTAAGTGGTTAAAATGCAAATCAATTGATAAACTTTTTTCGAAAAGCGTTTTTTCTGGATGTTTTTGTTGTTATTCTGTTTCTCAATAGTAAAATAAACCGACCATTAAAATTATAGATTGATCATTTCTTTGTCAGCGGGCAAACGTACAAAGTCATCGGGCGATCAAAAACTTTTTTCCTTCACTGTAGAAAAAAATAGTTATATGTGGGACAGAAGAAATAGAAATGGCGCCGCAATGCGTATTACGCGTGTTACTGCGACGTGGAGGTGAAAGCGGGCCCCTGTTTTATTTTATTTATGTATTTAGCAGCTTGAAAATATTATTTTTTTTCCTTCTTTGCAACTTTAGTTTCCCTTTAAAAACTTAAAGCGTTCGCTAACTCGGCGCGGTGAGTGATTTGCGGCGCCGCTTTATGTCAGCTGACACTTCCTTCTTACTTAAGAGACTTCAATGCGCCATAAAGATGACTCGGCGATATTTCAATATCTTAATAACCGGGAGGTTCGCCTTTTCGGTTTTTCGGGGACTTATTACCAGGTGTTTCATGTGACAACATTATTTCCTGGATTAATGGCTGCTCTCCCCAGCCGTGGGGGCACATACGTGGAACGCCCAGGGGTCCTCTCCTTCTCGCCGCGCTGCCATGTAATAATAATAGTAATATATGTGAGCCTTTCCTGGGGAGACGCGGCGCGCTCTGTAATCAGCCTTACCCACAGGCTTGTTCTCTTGTTGTTCTACCGACAGAATTACTTATGGGAGTTCTCTGCATATTAACAGCCTTCCGTCACGGCGGCAGAAGAAAGGACGCGGCGTTCCTCGGGGAGCTCGCAGCGCACAGAGGAAAACTTTCAGGGACAGAGAATTACGATGAGAACTGAAGCCAAACTTTTGCTTTGGTGGAGAGGAATTATCCCACCTCCAGGTAAACTGTAAACATCAAGAGGATTTAAGCAAAAGTTGATGCAGATTCTTACCTGCTACTGTGCTGGAAATTTGCTGCGGATGTGCATGGTAGCTAATCAGCTTCTGGAAAAGGGGAGGGCAAAAAGGAAGTGCCCTCCCCTTTTCTTCTACCAGACAGAGAGCCTCCTAGACTCTGAGGATAGCTGCCGCCAGCCATATACTGTATGTACTATGCCTGTCAATGGACAATTGTATATGGACTTGATTTTCCACTGAATTGTCTTACCTTAGCAAATCACCCCTGGATTTATTGTTTTGCTAATCAGCTTCTGACTTCAGATCAGGGGTGTAACTACAGGGGTTGCAATTGCAATCGGGCCCCATGCTCCAGGGGGCCTGTGCAGCTAACCTGTACACCTGGATAGGAGCAGCGGCAGGAGGCAGCATATAGAGGAATCAGGGGTGTAACTACAAGGGTTGCAGGGGTTGCAATTGCAACCGGGCTCCATGTTCCAGGGGGTCTGTGAGGCTCCCCTGTACACCTGGATAGGAGCGGTGGCGGGGGTAGCATATAGAGGAATCAGGGGCATAACTACAGGGGTTGCAATTGCAACCAGGCCCCATGCTCCAGGGACCCTGTGCGGCTCCGCTGTACACCTGGATAGAAGTAGCGGCAGGAAGCAGCATATAGAGGAATCAGGGGTGTAACTACAAGGGTTGCAGGGGTTGCAATTGCAACCGGGCTCCATGCTCCAGGGGGCCTGTGCGGCTCCCCTGTACACCTGGATAGGCGGGGCGGCGGGGGCAGCATGTAGAGAAATCACTGTCCTCCTTTTTCCTCCTGTAGCTGCAGGAGGAAAATGGAGGAGATTGGTTCCTCTGTATGCTGCCCCCGCCACTCCTCCTATCCAGTTCACTTGTGTTCTGCTGTCTCTGGGCCCCTGTGTGCTCCCCTGGTTCCCCCCCCCCCCCCCACTGTGCGCCCTTCCCTCTCTTGCCGGCTGCTGCAGGGGGTGTGTCACAACAGAGAACCAGGAAGGGGTCTGTAAATATGTAATTTACCAGCTCCTTCCTTTTCTAAATGGACAGAGTCATAGTCAGTGACATTGGAAAAAAAAATAAAATAAAATGATAAAAAATAACAGAGGAACAAACAATGATTTCTTCAGAATAACATAAGGTAGAAATCTGCAACAAAGTTTGTTACAATCCTTGGAATGTACTGAGATCAGCTGCAGGAGGAAAATAGAGGAGATTGGTTCCTCTGTATGCTGCCCCCTCCACTCCTCGTATCCAGTTCACTTGTGTTCTGCTGTCTCTGGGCCCCTGTTTGCTCCCTTGGTTCCCCCCCCCCCCCCACATCATCATAGAGAACCAGGAAGGGTTTGTAAATATGTAATTTACCAGCTCCTTCCTTTTCTGAATGGACAGAGTCATAGTCAGTGACATTGTAAAAAAATAAAATAAAATGTTAAAAAAATAATACAATTAAAATACCAAAAAAATAAAAACTGTTGACACCAGTGGGTGAACTTCCAGGATCGCAAAGGTCACACTTGCGACCGGGCCCTGGCATTCCACCACTGTGGGGAGGCCCCAATATGGCAGGAAGGGGGCCCACTGCAGAACTTGTGAAGGGGTCCCCACTGTAGGCCCGTAATAAAGGGCCCTGCCTAGAGGATCAGGTAAGATTGGATGAAAATGCACAGGTGGTCCGTTTTCATCCGATCACCCATAGAGGAGAGCGGGGATCTGACAGCTCCATCTCAGCACAGAGAGTGGAGATGGAGCTGTCATCTGCCTGCTCAGTGGGGATCAGCGGATCGATCCCCCACTAAGCAAAACAGAGTCCGCCGGGTGGAAAGCCCATGTGAAAGGACCCTTAGACGGTCTGCCATGCACAGGTGCAGCTCATAAAATTAGAATATCATCAAAAAGTTAATTTATTTCAGTAATTCAATTAAAAAGTGAAACTTTTATATAGATGCGTTACACACAGAGTGATATATTTCAAGCATTTCTTTATTTAAATTTTGATGATTATGGCTTACAGCTAGTGTCACCCCAAAATTCAGTGTAGCACCCTCCTAGGTGGGTGATAGTGAGAGAGTATAGTTTTGAGCTCTGTCTGCTTACCAGAGGGGCTGCAGGTAAATCTACAGTGCCTTGCAAAAGTATTCGGCCCCCTTGAACTTTGCAACCTTTTGCCACATTTCAGGCTTCAAACATAAAGATATATAACTGTAATTTTTTGTGAAGAATCAACAACAAGTGGGACACAATCATGAAGTGGAATGAAATTTATTGGATATTTCAAACTTTGTTAACAAATAAAAAACTGAAAAATTGGGCGTGCAAAATTATTCAGCCCCTTTACTTTCAGTGCAGCAAACTCTCTCCAGAAGTTCAGTGAGGATCTCTGAATGATCCAATGTTGACCTAAATGACTAATGATGATAAATAGAATCCACCTGTGTGTAATCAAGTCTCCGTATAAATGCACCTGCACTGTGATAGTCTCAGAGGTCCGTTTAAAGCGCAGAGAGCATCATGAAGAACAAGGAACACACCAGGCAGGTCCGAGATACTGTTGTGGAGAAGTTTAAAGCCGGATTTGGATACAAAAAGATTTCCCAAGCTTTAAACATCCCAAGGAGCTCTGTGCAAGCGATAATATTGAAATGGAAGGAGTATCAGACCACTGCAAATCTACGAAGACCTGGCCGTCCCTCTAAACTTTCAGCTCATACAAGGAGAAGACTGATCAGAGATGCAGCCAAGAGGCCCATGATCACTCTGGATGAACTGCAGAGATCTACAGCTGAGGTGGGAGACTCTGTCCATAGGACAACAATCAGTCGTATACTGCACAAATCTGCCCTTTATGGAAGAGTGGCAAGAAGAAAGCCATTTCTTAAAGATATCCATAAAAAGTGTTGTTTAAAGTTTGCCACAAGCCACCTGGGAGACACCAAACATGTGGAAGAAGGGGCTCTGGTCAGATGAAACCAAAATCAAACTTTTTGGCAACAATGCAAAACGTTATGTTTGGCGTAAAAGCAACACAGCTCATCACCCTGAACACACCATCCCCACTGTCAAACATGGTGGTGGCAGCATCATGGTTTGGGCCTGCTTTTCTTCAGCAGGGACAGGGAAGATGGTTAAAATTGATGGGAAGATGGATGGAGCCAAATACAGGACCATTCTGGAAGAAAACCTGATGGAGTCTGCAAAAGACCTGAGACTGGGATGGAGATTTGTCTTCCAACAAGACAATGATCCAAAACATAAAGCAATATCTACAATGGAATGGTTCACAAATAAACATATCCAGGTGTTAGAATGACCAAGTCAAAGTCCAGACCTGAATCCAATCGAGAATCTGTGGAAAGAACTGAAAACTGCTGTTCACAAACACTCTCCATCCAATCTCACTGAGCTTGAGCTGTTTTGCAAGGAGTAATGGGCAAAAATTTCAGTCTCTCGATGTGCAAAACTGATAGAGACATACCCCAAGCGACTTACAGCTGTAATCGCAGCAAAAGGTGGCGCTACAAAGTATTAACTTAAGGGGGATGAATAATTTTGCACGCCCAATTTTTCAGTTTTTTATTTGTTAAAAAAGTTTGAAATATCCAATAAATTTCGTTCCACTTCATGATTGTGTCCCACTTGTTGTTGATTCTTCAAAAAAAAAAATAAAAAATTACAGTTTTATATCTTTATGTTTGAAGCCTGAAATGTGGCATAAGGTTGCAAAGTTCAAGGGGGACGAATACTTTTGCAAGGCACTGTATATATATATACACACACATATATATATATATATATAGATGGATATATATAGATATATATATGTGTATGTATATATGTATATATAGTACAGTAAAACTGCAGGCAAGGGCACTGGGGGGGGGGGGGGCTAACTAAGGTCAATTTATTTAATTATTTTATTAAGTAATGTAATCCAATAGGATTACAATATATCAGTGTGTTTGGTGTGTTTTACTTTTTGGATTTGCCGCCGCTTCCACCCCCCTGCGACGTGACGCTCGCAGGGAACGTAAGCCGAGGCAGACAGCATCAGGCAGAAGATCCGGCCGCCATACACAGCTGGAATACATCGTGGGATCCCAGGGACAAGGTAAGTAACCTCTTCCAGGATCCAGCGATTTCTCCCTGGCGGTACCCCGAGTGTGGCTCGGGGTTACTGCTAATGGCACTGAAATTCCACCCCAAGCCACACTCGGGAATACCACCAGGGAGGTTAATAGTTCACAAACACGGATTAATGATTTACTTTGTTCAATTGAAAATTCGGTTTATGTTTGATGTATTACACTATCCTTAGCGCTGTGTTGTGATTATTTATTTTTTCTTGGTTCATGGAGTGATGAACAGCAGCGGCAGTTTTTGAAGCATTGGATATTCACTTAGCGCGGGGAGGACTCTTTTGAGTCATTTATTGTATTATATATAAATATATAATTGTTTTACATTACGATTGCTTATAACAGTGATGCCCACTGTTATAAGCAATCATTTTTATGAATGGAATCCACCAATAAAGTGACCAGTGGGTGTATGTACCCATGAACTGTATGAGATCATATGAAGACAATACATATAAATGTATCTTTTTATTGAGTTTTGCTCTGCTTTTCCTTTAAATGTCCGTTTTGTTCCCTTTCAGTTGGCGACTTGTCTGTATAATATTATTTGAAGCCATCAAGACATTCTGACAAAGCATCAATCAGTTTAATTCTCAAATTGCAATGTAATACATTAAGAACTGTAGGAAAGGATCAAAAGAAGAGATTTACAGATGCAATCAAACTCTCTCCACCACAAAAGTGCAATAAATAAACTATATAAACATTGATTTGCAAATGTACTTGAGATGAAAATCTTATATTCAGCGTTTGAACTGACGAGCAATAAATCTGGAGGCTGTATAGAAAGGACGGGCTGCTGTGAATGTTGGAGTGACTAATTGTTGTGTAGATTGGACTTTTCTGCCTTAAAAAAAAAACAAACTTATCTTTTGAAGACTGATGATTTCAGTTTTGGATGGGCACAAAATATTAAATGGCTCCCTGCAGTAGTTTGTGCCCCCCCCCCCCCTCCCCCGTTTCAAGAATGATTGGCTCACCCAGTGATAGTTTGTCTCCCTGCCAGTCCTTTAACCTCCCTAGCGGTATTCCCAAGTGTGGCTCGGGGTTAAATTTCAGAGCCAAAAGCGGTAACCCCGAGCCACATTCAGGGTACCGCTAGGAAGATCGCTGGATCCTGGTAGAGGGGTTACTTACCTTGTCACCGGGATCCAGCGATGTATCCTGTCGGTGTGTGGCAGCGGATTTTCCTCCCGATCCTCTCCGCGCCCCGGCTTCCGTCTCCTGTGACCTGACGCTCGCAGGGGGGTGGAACCGGCGGCAAATTCAAATGTAAAACACACCAAACACACTGATACATTTAACATTAGTTTGCCCCCAGTGCACTTTCCTTCAGTTCTACTGTACTTTTTATGTATATATATATATATATACACATATATATATATATATATATATATACACATATATATATATATATATATATATATATATACACATATATATATATATATATATATATATATATATATATATATATATATATATATACATAAAAAGTAAAGTAGAACTGAAGGAAAGTGCACTGGGGGCAAACTAATGTTAAATGTATCAGTGTGTTTGGTGTGTTTTACATTTGAATTTGTATATATACTATATACACACACACACATATATATATATATATATATATATATATATATATATATGTATACATACATACGTAGAGCAACAATTCTTTTTTTCAGATCCTCAGAGAGTTCTTTTCCATGAGGTGCCATGTTGAACTTCCAGTGACCAGTATGAGAGAGTGAGAGCGATAACACCAAATTTAAAACACCTAACATCACTATACTAGTATTTTATTATATTACTTTAATATTTTATGTATATTTTCTTTATATTTATTGAAGTACTCACATGTTCCTGAAGAAGTGGGCCAAAGTGCAAGAAACGCGTTGCGTTTTGTGGAGAAAACTATTAGAAAAAAGGGTACTGCTTAGACACACACTATATTGTCAAAAGTATTGGGACGCCTGCCTTTACACGCACATGAACTTTAATGGTATCCCAGTCTTAGTCCGTAGGGTTCAATATTGAGTTGGCCCACCCATTGCAGCTATAACAGCTTCAACTCTTCTGGTAAGGCTGTCCGCAAGGTTTAGGAGTGTGTCTATGGGAACGTTTGACCATTCTTCCAGAAGTGCGTTTGTGAGGTCAGGCACTGATGTTGGACGAGAAGGCCTGGCTCGCCGTCTTCCCTCTAATTTATTCCAAAGGTGTTCTATGGGGTTGGTGTCAGGCCAGTCAATGTCCTTCATCAAAAACGCACACATCCATGTCTTTATGAACCTCGCTTTGTGCACTGGTCCAAATCATTTGGTGGAGGGGGGATTATGGTGTGGAGTTGTTTTTCAGGGGTTAGTTACAGTGAAGGGTGTCAGCATGCCAAGACATTTTGGACAATTTCATGCTCCCAACTTTGTGGGAAGAGTTTGGGGATGGCCCCTTCCTGTTCCAACATGACTGCGCACCAGTGCATAAAGCAAGGTCCATAAAGACATGGATGAGTGAGTTTGGGGTATTTGTGCAGCGTTTTTTTTAAACGCTATATTTGGAAAAAATACAGTTTTTAAAATTTTAATGCAAAAAAAATCCACAATACATAACCCAATTTGTTGGTAAAATGTAAAAGATGATGTTAGGGAGAGTAAATAGATACCAAACATGTCATGCTTTAAAATTGCTCAGGCCCGTGCAGCGGGGACAAATTACGTAAATTCTACTATCTATAGGTGATGTTTTAAAGCATTTACAGGTTACCACTTTAGATTTACAGAGGAGATCTGGTGCTAGAATGACTGCCCATGATCTGACGTTCAAGATGATACCTCACATGTGTGGAATGCAGTGCTGGGACGAGGCCATCTAGTGCCCAGGGATAAGACGCCAAACTGCGCCCCCGCACAAGATGTAGGAGCATAATTCGCAGTGCCAGGACAAGGTCCCCCAGCACCCTAGGGCAAAGATGGAAAATTGCGCCCTGCCCACAACCCCCCACCCCCCATATGTGTACAGTCTCAGAGTGGCACCCACTGGAAATTAAGAAGGCTGCTACATCTTTCCCTCCCTGGTCATGCGATATGTCAGGGGACAGGAGGATGGGCAGTCTGTCTTTACTCCCCAGTGTCACCCGCTGAGTGTGTTCTCAGCGGGTGCCCTCTCTCTCCGGTCCACATTAGGCTGCTATTGGAATGGAGAGAGAGCAAACTCCCAGAGAGAAGGACGGTCGGCTGTTGTAAACACATCTGACCGTTCTTCTCCCTTGAATGATCACAGAGCGTCTGTGATCCTTCTATATCGGAACACAGGTCTCTATGGTCATTTCAGAAGCCACGCCCCCCCACAGAAAATGTAGCAGAAAACAAATTTGCCTAAAATGTTAAAAAATTTTGATTTTTACATTTTTTTTTGGGGGGGGGGGATGTTATATAGCAGAATGTGAAAAAATATTTTTTTTTTTCGAAATTGTCGCTCTTTTTTTGTTTAAAAAATAAAATAAAAAATCGCAGAGGTGATCAAATACCACAAAAAGAAAGCTCTATTTGTGGAAAAAAAAAGGACACCAACTTTATTTGGGTACTGCGTCACACGACTGCGCAATTGTCCAGTAAAGTAATGCAGTGCCGAATCGCAAAATAGGGCCTGGTCTTTAAGGGGGCAAATCCTTCCGGTCTTAAAGTGGTTAATTAACCACTTAAGCCCCAGGCCTATTTTTGACACTTTTTGTTTACAAGTTAAAATCAGTATTTTTTGCTAGAAAATTACTTAGAACCCCCAAACATCATATATATTTTTTAGCAAAGACTTTGGAGAATAAAAAGGCGGTCATTGCAATATTTTTTGTCACGCGGTATTTGCGCAGAGGTCTTTCAAACGCCATTTTTTGGGAAAAATTATGAGAAATCATATTTCACTGCATTTAAAAAAAAACTAAACAGTAAAGTTAGCCCATTTTTTGGTATATATATATATATATATATTGAAAGACGATGTCATGCTGAGTAAATAGATACCCAACATGTTTAAAATTGCTTAAAATTTTTAAAAATGTTTAAAATTGCGCACACCCGTGGAATGGCGACAAACTACGGTCGATAAAAATCTCCATAGGTGACATTTTAAAATTGTTTAATGGTTACCAGTTTAGAGTGTAGCTCTTTTTTTTAAATTATTGCTCACGCTCTGGCGATCACGGCGATACCTCACATGTGTGGTTTGAAGAGCGATTTCATTTGCGGCTCGACTTCAGTATACATTTTCTTTCGTGCGCGAGCTAACGGCGATGGGGGGCGGCAAAAAATTTTTTTGTTTCCTATTTATTTATTTTTTTTTTAATTTTAACAGATTTTTAAAAATCTGATCACTTTTATTGCTGTCACAACATCCCTTGTGACAGCAATATGCAGTGACAGGTACTCTTTATGGAGGGATCGAGGGTCTAAAAGACCCCAAACCCCTCCACTACACTTCCATGTATTGAAAACGCTGAAAACTGCATTTTTGAATACATTCACTTTTTGAATCTGCCGCCTTTAGCAGCCGAGTAACCCGGATGTGACGTCATGGACGCCGCCTCCGGGTTACGTCATCGGAGACCCGATCGAAGCCCCATCCGGCTTTGATCGGGACTCCATCCAGCTGGCGGAGGTGCCGGCTGGTTGGGACGGGAGACCCGGGCAGAGCCGTGGTGGGAGAGGGGGGGGGACGTCCCCTCCCGCTGGCCGGGGTAACAATTGAGCAGCTCCCGAGCCGCATCGGTCGTTACCGCCAGAAAGCCGACCGCCGGCTCTAAACAACAGTACCGGGATGAGGCATCATCCCGGTACAACCACGCAAAGTCAGCCGACGTACGGATACGTCACTTTGCGGTAGGTGGTTAAAATCTGCACCTACTCTACTCTAGGTCATGAGTGCCTAACACACAGTACAGGGGTCAGGAGTAATGTGGAGGGTTCAGACTACCACACTTAAAAAATGATAAACTGTATCCACTTACAATGCAGGAATCCTTTAAACGGAACTATACTCACCTGTCCTCCAGTGCAGCTCCCAGAGCTCCCAGCTGGCTACGGACATTTTCTGGCTGGTTTCGGCTGATTGTCAAGATGATGTCCATCCTGCGCATGTGCAGGAAATTATTAATCATGATATTGCCAAAATAATTCATACAGGGTGTACTACAGTATACACTAGTACGAGGGATATGTTTGCATGGGGATGTACAGGTGTTCCGTGCATCCCCATGCAAACCATCCCATTGGTGTCTGCTGGTACACAGTGGTAATTTGAAAAAAACAGAAAAGCCATTTTCATTTGGATTGCTCTTCAGAAGTGTTTAATACATGGTGAGGAGGACATATATTGCCTCCTCAGCACCTGTTTTAAGCCCCCCCCCCATACTGAATTACTGCACTGCAACTTTGTGCATTGCAGGCAGTTGTGGGGAGGTTGTAGTTCACTTGAATGGGTTGCATTTGGCAGACGGTAGTGCATGCACAAAGTGGCAGGGGGTGTAACTCCTGCCTCAGCTGCAAATCAAATTATTGTGGCTGTGGCTGTGGCATCTGTACACCCCCAGCTGGTGCCTCTGCAACTTAAAGGAGAAGTATAGGTTGAAAAAAAAAAGAAAAACATTTATACCCACCTAGGTGGATGCAGCATTGGTCCGATGCTGCATCTGTGCCATAAGGACGAAGCAATCAAAGACTGGCGACTGCTAAGTTTTCAGCCTTCAGGGAGGAGAAAGCGGTGACTGTCAGTTGTTGGCTCTCTGCTCTGCCCCTTCAGCGCTCACTGGAGCGCCGGCCTGTGGTGGAGCCAGAGCTGCTGGCTCAGGCTCTTGGCGACTCGCTGAAAGCCTGAGCCAGCTGCTAGTCCAGCCTTCCCAGGAGAGTTGAAGCTGTTATAGCTGCAAAGGGTGGGCCAACTCAATATTGAACCCTACGGACTAAGCCTGGTTCACAAATATGCAGGTTGCAGTTTGCATAACCCAGGTGCATAGTTGCCAACATTTGAAAAAAAAAAAACAGGGACACTTTGCAGCACAGCGATCAATTACTTACCACACCCACTTCCCTGAAGCTCCGCCCACTCAGCATAATTTATCTCCGCCTACTTATCATCAAATTATAGGGTACTCAATAAAGAGAGAATTACAGGAAATTGAAAAGAAAATTTCAAACCTAAGGCCAAAGTAGCAGAGTTGGAATAATTCTCCCATTCAGCTGCACTACTTCTGCCTCAAGTTTAAAATTCTCATCACAATTCCCTGTAATTCTAAAGTGTCAAATGTGCTCAGGTGTGACCATACAAAAAATGTAATATGTAAATATAAATAAAGTGCAAGGTGTAAATAAGTACCATAAAACCTAATTATACTATCTGGTATAATCAGGTTTTAATGGCGCCAGGCGGCGCCATTACGTAACTGCGCATGCGCTCGCGCGGCCAAGCTTGTACGAGCTTTCCTGAGCCCGGCAGGCGTTGGAACGGCACCGCTTGCAGGGACAATGTAAATTACCCGGGACAGGCTCCTATTTGCCGGGACAGTCCCTACAAAAACGGGACAGTTGGCAAGTATGCAGGTGCATTTTACATTTTTCAATACATGTTTTTGATCTATTGAAGTCCATGGAACCAAAAACCAGAAAAAAAGTCCCTGGATCCTTTCCATGTTTATGCAAAATTGAAAACGCACTAAAAAAATGCATAGGCCTGAACCAGACCTAAGACTGGGATGCCTTTAAAGTTCATGTGCGTGTAAAGGCAGGTGTCTTAATACTTTTGATACTTTTTTGACAAAACTTTTGACAAAATATATACTAAACCATAAAAGAAACAATTAAACATTGCTTCTAAATCACAAAAAAAAAAAAAAAAAAAATCGCAAAATAAAATCGCAATATAAATATCAATAGACAGTGTTAAATCAAAGTGCAAGTGCAAAAAAAATATAAAGTCCATAAGTGCAAAGGTGTCTGTGCTTGTATGATCTTCTGGTGCTTTTAGAGTGCCCCCCCCCCCCATGCTTCCCTCCTGAAATCCCCACTCACCAGAGGTATATATCAAGCAGGCATATAGTGCTCCCCGGCACGACACATATGTAATTATATTTCTCCTTCTTTTCCAAATGTGAGATGCTAGGTATGAAGTGCTCTCTGGTGCGGGATTATAATCCTCTATAATTCCTCTCCTTCAGTTGCAAGGCACTCATCAAACAGATGTAAATGAGAAACGGTGTCTATGGTATAATACTGTTTGTTTTATTTAAGAGTTAAAAAGCAAATACAGTTTCAAATAATGCATAAATCCAAGCATGTAAACACAGGTGGGGTTCACCGCTCGGCGTGCGTTCCAACCACCAGATGATGTGTCACACTGTCGTCCCCGCTTGACGCGTTTCGCCCCTCTTACTGGCTTCTTCAGAAGCTGGGGAGGCTTGTGATTAGCTGTGACTTATACTTTAGGGCCCTCCCACTACACCCCAAACTCTCCTACTCCTCTCAACTGTGTATTCCCTATGTATGCCACAACGTCATTTCCTATTGCGTCACTTCCCCTGTCAGGTACGTTGTTATTATCTACATAAACCGGAAGTATCAGAGTCGCCATCTTGGTGCTTCCTTCCTTAAAGCAGAGTTTCGGCCTATTTTGCAACTTTAGTGATTCCTGGAGTGCTCGCTATGTTGATCAACAATTGGGCATTTTCATTTTTTTACGGGGGTCCCTTTCCTTATTTTCAGGGCATTTTTGATGGTACTTCCTCCTTCTCCCCCCTCTGTGGCCACGGCCACCGACATCACTTCCGCCTTTGCATTGCATCCTGGGAGCTGTTTGTCATCACTCCCAGGAGGCTGGAATCCGGAAGAACTCCCAGAACACTCCCTGGAATCAGGAAGAAGGACACAGCAGATTACACTGCGGCTTCAGATGCCCACATCCAAGATGGCTGCGATCAGACAGCGTTTTTAAACACTTAAGCCCTGGAGGATTTGGCTGCTCAAAGACCAGGCCCTATTTTGCGATTCGGCACTGCGTGACTTTAACAGACAATTGCGCGGTCGTGCAAAGCTGTACCCAAATGAAATTGACGTCCCTTTGTTCCCAGAAACAGAGATTTCTTTTGGTGGTATTTGATCACCTGTGTGATTTTTATTTTTTGCGCTACAAACAAAAAAAGAGCGACAATTTCGAAAAAATAACAATATTTTTCACATTTTTTTTATATGAAATTTTAAAAAAAAATGTAAAAATCTAAATTTTTTAACATTTTAGGCCAATTTGTTTTTTGCTACTTAATCGCAATAAGTGTTTTTGGATTGGTTTGCGCAAAAGTTATTGCGTTTACTAACTACGGGAAAGATTTATGTCATTTTTATTGTTTTTTTTTTTTAACTAGTGATGGCGGCGATCTGCGATTTTTTTTTGAGGGACTGCGACATTGCGGGACAGATCGGACCCCTGACTGACATTTTTGACACTTTTGGGGGTACCAGTGACATTACTACAGTAATCAGTGCTAAAAATACGGGGGGTGTGGCTTGTGATGTAACCACAGCGACATACGATCCTACATAGCAGGATCGTAAAGTCTCTGCACTTACATCAGGGAGAATGACAGACGGCTTCATATCAGCCGTCTGCCTTTCTCCCTCTCCTGCGGGAGATCGCGAGTGTCCGGCGGACAGCGGAGACGCCGGTCACTTGTGCGGGGCGATCACTGCGAACGAGCGGGGGCGGGAGCGTGCCTCCTGCGGCGCGCGCTCGCCCCCTACAGGCTCCTGGGCGAGCGATGTAGTACTACGTCACTTTTCCCAGGAGGAGCTGACCGCCGCAGTAAATAGTCCTGCGACAGTCGGCAAGTGGTTAAAAGTACGATTTTGACTAAAATCCAATACTGTACACCTTGTGTGTATGAGAATAGTGGTTCTGTAAAGGGCGATGGATTAGTATTATAGGGGTATTTTTAGTTATAAATGTGTTTGAGGCCGGAACTCCGCTTTAATGATATCTATATGGGCTTTATCCTAATACACCCTACACCCCATTCCATGCCAGGCTTCTTACACTTCCTATTACATCGCTTCCCCTATTAGGTACGATGTGATCTACGTGAACCGGAAGTGTCATAGCCTTCATCTTGGTACTCCCCTTCCTTAGTGATGTCTATTAGAGTTACATCCTACTACACCATATTAAACCACTTTAAGACCAGGTCTATTTTTGAGACTTGGTGTTTACAAGCTAAAATCTGTTTTTTTTTTTTTTTTCTTAGAACCCCCAAACATTATATATATATATTTTTTAGCAGGAACCCTAGAGAATAAAATGAAGATCGTTGCAATATTTTTTATCACACTGTATTTGCGCAGCAGTCTTCCGAACGCAATTTTTTTTGGGACAGTTTAACTTTTTTGAATTAAAAAATAGGAAAACAGTAAAGTTAGCCCAATTTTTTTCCGTAATGTGAAAGATAATGTTTTGCCGAGTAAATAGGTACCCAACATGTCATGCTTCAAAATTGCGCACACTCGCAGAATGGCGACAAACTTTGGTACTTGAAAATCCCCATAGGCGACATTTTAAAAATTTCTACAGGTTACCAGCTTAGAGTTACAGAGGAGGTCTAGGGCCAGAATTATTGCTCTCGCTCTAATGATCGCGGCAATACCTCACATGTGTGGTTTGAAAACCGTGGGCAGGACTTCTGTATGCGTTCGCTTTTGCGCGTAAGCTAATAGGGACGGGGCGCTTTAGTTTTTTTTTCCTATTTATTTTATTTATTATTTTTTGTTTTTACAAAGTTTTAAAAAAAATAAATACATTTTGACCATTTTTATTCCTATTACAAGGAATGTAAACATCCCTTGTAATAGAAATAGGCATGACAGGTCCTCTTTATTTTTAAATTTGGGGTCAAAAAGACCTCACACCTCACAACTACACTTAAAAAAAAAAAAAAAAAACTGTTGAAAAAAGTCAGCCCTTTAAACCTTTTGCTAGGCAACAACGTTTGACGTCGCTCCGGTCCTCCAAGACCCTAGAGTGGAGTGGGGGCCATCTTGCCTTCCTTGACTTCCTGTCTCAGAGTCCGGTACGGGAGGGGGGCACCACTTCTGCCGCACCGTAAGGGTGATCCCGCAGTGAATCCACCGCAGGGACCACCCTTATCTGAAAGTCGATCACCCCCGTTTTAAAAAATACCGGGGTTATGGCAGCTGTCTGGTATTTAGCGTCAAAGGACCGACGTAAAACTGTGGCGGGCAGTTGGTAAGTGGCTAAACCACAAAAAAAAAATGTTAACCAATTGTACGTTTCCTCCGTCTTATGGTTAATAATACTGTATATATTCCTGTGCATTGAATATATAGTATCAAGCACAGAAAAATATGCAGAGAAATATTTAAAATGCTATAGAAAAATATAAAAAAAAAACATATATGTACATATTTCCATCAAACAAGGAAAAAATTATATTCACCAGAATACATTTTAAAATTAAATTATAATTAAAAATTACTGATGAACATATGTTTAACCCCTTAGGGGCCATACTGTAGTTGGTATATCCATTTCGTTTCATTCTGTGGAATAGCTCTTTTCATGTTAGTGTCCCTTCAGTGTCTTTCTATTCTATGTAGTTTAGTATACATGAAAAGAAGAAACACAAAAGCGCCTCTAAATGCATACTGTAGATAATTAAACAAAAACACACAGGTTCATACACAGAGTGTATGAAGCCTGAAATAGGGGAGTAAGGAGTCCCTTTTAGCTTGACAAAGTTTGGGCCCAAGCCATACGGCGCATGCTCCCAAACACGTTGCATTATTGTGACATCACTGGTGCAGTTTGCAGTCCAAGGTGCGGCTCAGCCACTCGGTTTCATCCTCACTCCCCGGAAGTCGGCTCACACATCCACATCCACGGAGGAAGCAAAGAGGAGAGAAACAACGGTACATCTAACCTGCTGGAAGCACAAAAGACCCACCGTCACAAAGGGACTCCCTACTCCCCTATTTCAGGCTTCATACACTCATGCAAAATGTCAGTTTTTAAGAACCTGTTATCTACAGTATGCATTTAGAGGAGCCTTTGTGTTTCTTCTTTTCTTGCATATTTTTGGAATATTAGTTACATAGTTACATAGTTAGTGAGGTTGAAAAAAGACACCAGTCCATCCAGTTCAACCTATGATGTGTGTTTGTGTCAATAGTACATTGTATACCCCTGTATGTTGTGGTCTTTAAGGTGCCCATCTAATAGTTTTTTGAATATTGCTTCAGTCATTGCCCCCCCCACCCCACCTGCTGATGGCTGCCTAGAAGACTTGTGGATTCACCTTCTTATGGTGCCCCTTATACTTCAGGACACTGTAAGTTCAGAATAGACTTGTTATAGCCCATGAACTAGCGTCGATCCATCCATAATTGTATTGCTAGTTTAGTATACAAATCACTAACAATAGAATGATCTTTGATTTTCAATAAAGTGTCCAAACTCATAGACATACTAAATTTTAACCCTGATATTAGAGAATTCAAATACATGTTGAAAATAAATAATGAGTCCTCGTCGCCCTCCCATACTGCAAATGCGTCATCAATAAATCTACACCAGCATGTACAATGTTGGATAAATAATTTGGAATGATATATAAATGCATTTTTTATCATATCCATAAAAGCATTAGCCTATAGGGGGGCCACATTAGAGCCCATCGCTGCACCAATAAACTGTAAATAATAACTATCTTTAAATAAAAATCAATTCTCCTCTAAGACCAGAGTTAATAATTGCAGCAAGAACATCTGGTGTTATAATTTTGGGAATGAACTAACAACCGCCGACAAGCTTCAATTCCTAAATCATGGGGAATGGCCGTATATAAATTAGCTATTGTACATCCAAAGTGACCAAAATTGAATCTGGGAAACCACTGTGTCTCTGATCCTACTTAAGAAATGCTGCGTATCCCTAATATAGGAACAAGTTTTTGAAATTAAAGGGGTCAAACATCTATCCATATATTTAGCAATAGGTGTAGTTAAGAATTTTTACAGAATTTGTACTAGAAACTATTGGACGACCCAAAGGACTTAAAAGGGTCCTTGAGTATCTTTGGTAAGATATAAAAAAATTGGAGTAACTGGATATTTGGGTGTCAAAAAACTTTTAGTATTGTCAGACTTATTGGGGGAGATTAAATAAAAAAAAAAAAATTAAATATGTCATATGCTGTTTTACATAGAAATTTTGAGCAGTGGCGTCCATGTTGTAGAAGGTCACTAAAAGTTCAAACCTCCTTTTTGAAAGGTGTCTATTCAAGAGAAAGTTTCAACAGACATGCTGTGTTGACCTAATGTAATAAAATAGTCTGTTTAACTTTCTTTAGATAAAGTCTAGCTGACGCTATACCAGGATACTCTTGTCTGTGTGGGACCATAAAACACTGGTTAAATATTCTGTGTTTAAACCATTTAAAAATAAGATTTACAGATATATTATAATCCTATATGTAACAGAATATCAATAATGAAATATATATATATATATATATATATATATATATATATATATATAACTAACATACATAGATATGTAGAAAACCGTTATATATTATAATTGTTTCATTCTTGCTAAATCCTAGCTTTAACTGATTTTGATGACTCATGATCTCATGTTTAGTAAGGCTTCAGTAAATAAGCTCTTGTAAGTGGTAAAGTATCATAAAACTTTTTCTGACCTTGCCAGGAGTCTAGTCTAGAAGGTCTGGATTTGTAGGCTCTTTGTCAATATAAGGTTCAAAGTTTATTTGTAGGTAAATAATGCTGTTATACTAAATCTAAAGAGCAACACAATACTGCCATCTTTGATGACTGATGCTAAGTGAAGTCTTAGGTTGAAAATTAATTTCCAATATATATATAGATATATATATTAATAATATTAAAAATGGTGTTACCAGATTTAATCTTTACCTAGATACATGATGTAGATTCATGATGGACATGTAATAGATGAGAGTATGGATAAGATTCTTATGTGTTTTTATGATAATCTTAAATGGAGAAATCATATAGTTTTAATATTCAATATACTGGTCAACCAAGAGGTGTCAACCAATGAACTCACCAGTTAATGAATATGATGTCCCAACCAATGGGGATGAAGTTACTCCCTCTGGGTTTAACTTATGGTAATTTTAATAGTCCTTTGTTCTATACCATATAAAAAGGAGAACCCAGATGTAACACAACATACATTACACATACAACACACACGCTACTACAGTCATGCATAGACTCATCTATACAGACTCCATTTTGCTCCATCATGTATCTGAAACTTTGAGGGACGCCAAACAAAACTCCTCCCTAACTGGCCACCATTTTGGGAAGGCAGCTATCTTAAGGACTCTGGTAACGACCATTCTAAGCTAGCAGCCATCTTAAGTATGGTAAATATACCTTGCTCTTATTTGAATAATATTTAATATTCTTTATTTCCTTCCTTACATGTTTACATTTCATATTTTAAGGGTAATGAGATTACAGTCCCAGCCGTATTAACCATATGTAGATTTTTCTTTAAAAACTGATTTTTGTTTTTATACATTTTATTAATATCAGATTTGGTGCATATTGGCGTATTAGTCTCACGTTTTGCATAGCCTATTCTCGCTTCATCTGCAGTGTAATGACTATTGGCTGCGCATAGCGCAGACAATTGTGGTCTGATTATATAGAACATTCATTTCTGGTTTATACCAGGCATGTCCAACCTGCGACCCGGAACCGCTGGCAATGCGGCCCAGTGCCCCCTGACAGTTTTTTTTTTTTGCTTGGGAGGAAGGAATCCGGGTCAGGGGCACAGCCACAGCGGCTTCCAACTAACTGTAGGCAGAGGCTGCCTCGGAAGGAATCATCCTCTAGTTGTGTTAAATTACTGGCAGTGCGGGAAGGGCGCGGTGGCTTTTTATTACACATATACCTTAACTATAGTATATATTTTATATGCGGCCCGAGAAAATTTCTCTACACTCAATGTGGCCCAGAGAAGCCAAAAGGTTGTACACCCATGGTTTATACCAGGGGTCTTCAAACTATGGCCCTCTAGTGGTTCAGGACCTACAATTCCCATCATGCCTAGTCATGTCTGTGAATGTCAGTTTTAAAATGCCTCATGGGATGTGTAGTTCTGCAACAGCTGGAGGGCCGTAGTTTGAGGATCCCTGGTTTATACTATACCTGGAGAAAACGTAATCTTGCTTTATTTTTACTTTCATTATTGAGCTACATTTCACATTGCATTTATTGTTTGAAGATTGTATTTTATGTAAAGTTATCTTTTTGTGTCATCTCCATTCTGATCATTTATGGTGACTACATGTCTGGTGAATAAATATTCTTATATATTCCATACTGTAGACTGTTTTCACTAAGATTGGTATATGCTTTTAAAAAGAAATTAATCGATAAAAAGAATTTGCTACATATTGATTTGTGGAAATAAGTTGAGATTCTCCTACCTCACAGATCTTTGCTTATTGCCATAAATAGACACTGTTATATTCAGAGCAGTATAAATATTCTGACAGTATATTTTTTTTTATTTATTTTTTTTGTGCTATTAAGGAGTACTCCAATATAGGGAAACCCCAGTTTGGCCTATAATACCTGTATCCTTTTTTTTTTTTTCCATAAAGTTTATTAAATATAAGGCAGAAATAAACATCAACCACAATAAGTACAATATCATTATCAATAATACCTAATTGTACAGCTTGTAGCACCAATTTTTTTGATTCCCACTTGAACCTGAAGGCCCTGTTCACACCTGTGTCTATTTCAGCTCGTAAAACGCTCATCTCTGAAGTCTCAAAACGCCAAATGAGCAAAATCCCATTCATTTCAATGGCCCCTGTTCACATCTGAGCGTTTTGTGGCCTGAAGCAAAACGCCTGAAGCTCAAAAAAGTACTTGAGCTTCTTTTTTGGCAGATTACAAGTGTTATTATTAGATGTCAATGCCTGCCTCCAAACACTTGCAAAAAACGGCTGTGAAAAGCCCAAAAAAAAAAAAAAAACAACCAAAAAAAGCCCCAAAAAAAAAACACACCTGAAAACGATACGCTCAGGTGTGAATGGAGCCGAAAAGTGGGATTACTATCTAGTCGTGTATAGGTGTTAATATCCCCCAATTGTCTAACGATCGCTTTCTCATACTGACTGGTGTCCATAAGATTATTTATTTTCAACATGTATTTGAATTCTCTAAAACCAGGGCTAAAATTTAATATGTCTATGAGTAGGACAGAAATACCTTTTATTCAGTGGCGGCTGGAGAAGTTTTAAGATGGGGGGGCGCAAGACCCCGCCCTTCCATTTTGACCCCTCCCATTTCTCAGAAGCCACACCCCTTATAGACTCCACCAATTTTGTCCACTGTATTTTGCTTGCGTGGACTAATTCTCCCAATATATCACATATTAAGGGGTCCATCAGTGCTAGTATATCCCATAATAGGGAACAGGGGCCCTATTATAGGATATACTGTGAGAGACATCCTATTATGGGATACATGGACTGAGAGTGGCACAAACCCCGCACAAACAACTCAAGCACAAACTACACAGTACAGGCCCTCTAGCATAAACCCCACAGTACAGGCCCCTAGCTCAAACCCCACAGTGCATGCCCCCTTCAATATAGTGACCAGTATAAATGCCCCCTTTCAATGTAGTGACCAGCATACATGTCCCCAATGCAGTGACCAGTATACATGTCCCCAATGCAGAGCTATGCGTGCGTGCCTCCAATGCAGTGACCACCAGTGTACATGTCCCCAATGCAGAGATATGCGTGCGTGCCTCCAATGCAGTGACCACCAGCGTACATGTCCCCAATGCAGAGCTATGCATGCGTGCCTCCAGTGCAGCCAGTGACCACCAGTATACATGTCCCCAATGCAGAGCTATACGTGCGTGGCTCCAGTGCAGCCAGTATACATGTCCCTCAATGCAGAGCTATGCATGCGTGCCTCCAGTGCAGCCAGTATACATTTTCCCCAATGCAGAGCTATGCATGCGTGCCTCCAGTGCAGCCAGTATACATGTCCCCCATTGCAGAGCTATGTGTGCGTGCCTCCAGCGCAGCCAGTATACATGTCCCCAATGCAGAGCTATGCGTGCGTGCCTCCAGTGCAGCCAGTATACATGTCCCCCAATGCAGAGCTATGCGTGCGTGCCTCCAGTGCAGCCAGTATACATGTCCCCAATGCAGAGCTATGCGTGCGTGCCTCCAGTGCAGCCAGTATACATGTCCCCCAATGCAGAGCTATGCGTGCGTGCCTCCAGTGCAGCCAGTATACATGTCCCCCAATGCAGAGCTATGCGTGCGTGCCTCCAGTGCAGCCAGTATACATGTCCTCCAATGCAGAGCTATGCGTGCCTGCCTCCAGTGCAGCCAGTATACATGTTCCCCAATGCAGAGCTATGCGTGCGTGCCTCCAGTGCAGCCAGTATACATGTCCCCCAATGCAGAGCTATGCGTGCGTGCCTCCAGTGCAGCCAGTATACATGTCCCCAATGCAGAGCTATGCATGCGTGCCTCCAGTGCAGCCAGTATACATGTCCCCCAATGTAGAGCTATACGTGCGTGCACTTTCACAATCATCATCCAGGACATCCGATTGTGACGCCGCTGACGTCGCAATGGGGGCGGTGCCGGTGCGTGCATCAGTCACTCACCGTCACCGCCCGGTCAGCTTCCCGCCGCCGAAGAGGAGTCCAGTCCGGAGAAGAAGCCGGCGCCGGTCACCTTCCCGCCGCCCGTCACCCGCCGCAGAAGAGGCCGAGAGGGAGAAGCGCCGCTCACCTTCCCGCCGCCGAACGAAGAAGAGGAGAGGGAGAAGCCGCCGTGACTCACAGGTAAGTGCACTGCTCTCAGTCGGGCACGCACGCATAGCTCTGCATTGGGGAACATGTATACTGGCTGCACTGGAGGCACGCATCGCCTCCAGTGCAGCTAGTGTGCAGCCAGAATGTGGGGGTGTCCAAGCGCAATGACCTGCGCCCAGGTTACGCCCCCAGAAGGCAGCCAATCGGAGCCTCTTCTGGGGTCGTAAACCCCACCCCCCCCCATAGCCACCACAGGCCGGCGAACGCAATTTTTTTTTTAAAACTTTATTTGTTCTTTTTGTATTTTTTTTTCTTCTTTTTAGGGGGGGCGGCACCCTGGCGCCCCCTATGCACCAGCCACCACTGCTTTTATTGACACTTTATTAAAAATCAAAGATGATTCTATTGTTAGTGATTTGTATACTGAACCTGCTGATCGTAATCAGTTATTATTATATTCTAGTTTCCACCCTCCAGGTGTTTTTAAATCTATTCCTCATGGTCAACTGTCACGAATAACTCGCATTGTGAGTGACTCCATAACCTGTAATGTCAGATTAGATGAAATGGAGAACAAACTTGGCCAGCGTGGTTATCCTCATAGAGTAATAAAAAAGGGTAGAAATGCCCTTAACTGCTTCCGGACCGCCCGCCACACCTACGTAGCCCTACATCGGTTGTGTGTTTGGTGCTTGGAGAAATAAAAAGGCTAGAAATGCCCTTACTCAGGTAAAAATGAAACAAGTATCTTCTCGCAGGCTGCCCCTTTGTCTCCCAGTTCCACCCTTTCTCTAATCACGTGTTTAACCACTTCCCGCCCGCCCTATAAGGAATTGACGGCGTGAAGGTGGTTGTATTATCCTGACATGCCGTCCTATGACGGCGGCAGGATAATGCGCTCAGCACACCCCCTTAGGGCGCACAGAGCGGCGATCGGTGCTGGGGCGTGTCACTCTGACACACCACATCTCTGATCTTGGTAAAGAGCCTACTGACCTAGGCTCTTTACCATGTGACCAGCTGTGTCCAATCACAAAGGGAGTGTCGTTGATCGGCTTTCCTGCAGTTCGTGCCTGAACGGCACGACTAGAGGAGAGCCGATCTGTGGCTCTCCTGACATTGATTACCAGTGCAGACCCTTGGGGGGGTGCCACTAGAGCCACCAGGGATGCCCACCCATGACCCCAGGGATGCCCACCCATGACCCCAGGGATGCCAGCCATGGCCACCAGGGATGGCAATCAGGGCTCAGGGAGCCCGCCAGTGCCCTCCCCATCAGTGCTGCCCGACAGTGCCCTCCCCATCAGTGCTGCCCACCAGTGCCCATCATTGCCATCTATCAGTGCCGCCCACCAGTGCCCATTATTGCCCACCAGTGCTTCCTATCAGTGCCCAACAGTGCCCATCGGTGCCGCCCATCAGTGCCGCCTATCATTTCCCATCAGTGCCACTATCAGTGCCATCAGTGACGCCTATCAGTGGCCAACAATGCCGCCTATCAGTGCCCATCAATGCCGCCTATCAGGGCCCATGAGTGACGCCTATCAGTGCCCACCAATGCTGGATATCATTGCTACCTATCAGTGTCCATCAGTGCTGCACATAAGTGCTGCCTATCAGTGCCACATATTAGTGCCACCCCATCAGTACCACCCCATCAGTGCCACCCCATCAGTGCCTCCTCATCAGTGCCTGTCAGTGTGGCCTCATCAGTGCAGGAAAAAACGTATCTATTTACAAAATTTTATGACATAAAAAACGTTTTTTTTTTCAAACTTTTCGGTCTTTTTTTTATTTTTGTTTAGCTTTGCCGTGATCAAATACCACCAAAAGAAAGCTCTATTTGTGGGGAAAAAAATGACATAAATTCGGTGTAGCTACAGTGTTGCATGGCCGCGCAATTGTCATTCAAAATGCAACAGCGCTAAAAGCTATAAATTGGCCTGGGCAGGAAGGGGGAAAAGTGCCCGGTATTGAAGTGGTTAATATTATTAAAAAAAAAAAAAAATTGGTCTGTTTTAACTGAAGGATCTCCGTCTGTACCATAATTTTGTTCTCCACTTTTACCTTCTTACTGCAAAGGACCTACCATATACAATCAATTGGTTAAAGCAGATCAATTTTATCCATCAGTACCAACTACCACATTTTTGGGTACACGTAACTTTGGTTCTTATCCTTGTTTAAACTGCATGCATTGTAACAGCATGATAAAAGCACATTTTTTAACCACCCGCATCAGGGTTATGATATTTAAATCCACCATACATGTCAGTCAATGTGGGTTTATCTTATAAAATGCTTATTGTATATAAGAGAAATAACATAAAAGGTAAAGGACAGAATTGGAAGGCATACATTTCACATCTAAAATTCATGGTAATAGATGGTACACCCAGAAATAGAGGAGGGGGTAACAGGGAGGTAACCCTCAGAAAACGTGAAGTATAATGGATACATCGTTTAACCACTTCAGCCCCGGAAGGTTTTACCCCCCTTAACGACGAGGCGACTTTTTGCAAATCAGCACTGCGTTATTTAACGAAAAATTGCGTGGTCGTGCGATGCTGTACCCAAATACAATTGATGTCCTTTTTTCCCCAGAAATAGAGCTTTCTTTTGGTGGTATTTGATCACTTCTTCGGTTTTTAGATTTTGCGCTATAAACAAAAAAAGAGCGACAATTTTGAAAAAAGAAAAAAAAAACGCCATATTTTTTACTTTCTGCTATAAAACGTTTCCAATAAAAAAAATTTAAAATTAATTTTTTTTTCTATCAGTTTAGGCCAATTTGTATTCTGCTACATATTTTTGGTAAAATAAAATCCCAAAAAGCGTATTTTAATTGGTTTGCGCAAAAGATATAGAGTTTACAAACTAGGGATAGATTTTTGGACTTTTGATTTTCTTTTATTAGTAATGGCGGCGATCGGCGATTTTTAACGAGACTGCGACATTGCAGCGGACAGATCGGACCCCTAACTGACATTTTGACACTTTTTGGGGACCAGTGACATTAATACAGTAATCAGTGCTAAATATTATGCACTGTTACTGTATAAATGACACTGGCAGGGAAGGGGTTAATACTGGGGGTGATCAAAGGGGTTAATGTGTGCCTAAATATGCTTGCTCACTATGGGGGGGGGGGGAGGTTCAGTGACAGGCGCAGAGAGATTTTGGGTTCAGCTTAGCTGAAACTTCTGATCTCTCCTTGCCTGACAGAAGACTCGCCTGCTTTGTTTACATAAGCAGACGGGTCTTCTGTCAGTTTATCTGATGATCGCGGAAGGCCGGCGGCAATCGCCGCCACTCCTCCCACGGCCTGCCTCCCGCTGTGTCTAAACACAGCGGGAGTGCGGCTCCGGTGGCGCACACGCGCCACCGAGACCTCATGCACGAAATCAAGTAGTACTACGTGGTTTTGCGCAGCCGAGCCGCCCTGCTGCAGTAATACTACGGTGGGCAGTCGGCAACAGGTTAAATACGTTACAACCTTATGGGTTTAATTTTGACTTGTATCATTTTATTTTCTTTACCAGGGCTGATAAATGAATATGGTAGGATTATATTTGTATTTTAATCATACTGTAGGTGTTTTTTTTTCTTTTTTGCAGTGTATCTTTTTTGAGTGGAGAAAATCGATTACACCTGTTAAGCGCCCATTCAGACTGGCGCGACACGACTTGCTGGGGCGACCTGTGAAGTCGCGGCGCGACTTGCAGGGACTTCATATAATTGAAGTCAATGCAAGTCGCCTCCAGGTCGCCCCAAAGTAGTACAGGACCCTTTTTCTAAGTCGGAGCGACTTGTGTCGCTCCTATTAGAACGGGTCCTGTACTATTCAATGGCGACCGACCGACCGTGACTTGTCAGGCGACCAAGTCGCCTGACAAGTCGCGCTAGTGTGAATGGACCCTTAACCATCACTTTCTACATTCCTTCACCACTTCAGACGTTTGTTAAATGTTTTCTTTGCATGTGATTGATTCATTGATTCCAGGTGATTATTTGATTATATATGCCAGGAGTCTCCAAACTTTCTAAGCAAAGGGCCAATTTACTGTCCTACAGGCTTTAGGGGGGGCCGGAATGTGGCTAGTGGGTGTAGAAAATGCCCCAGCATCAGAGCCCCATCATTTGTTTTAAAAGGAAAAATAGTGTCCTATTGAGAGTGTCAATAGGGGGAATGGTGCCCCCATCATTGGTGTCAGTTGGTGGAATATTGCCCCAAGGGCCAGATAAAAGACAGCAAAGGGCCACATCCGGCCCCTGGGCCGTAGTTTGGAGAAAACTGATATATGCTATACAATATTGGCTCATTGTTGGATGTATTCTGTTGGAAAGGCATTATCTATGTAGTCCAAAACTGTTATCATGGAACAATATTTGTTATTTTTGGTATGATTTGACTTTTTTTGAATATGGTACATTTTATTTCAAGAAAATTTTATTAGGTTTTTCGTACAAAAGTAGACAAGTTAAACTCATCATTACATGTAGACCAAACAATAATGATACAGTACAAGTAAACACCATGGATAGGTGAAGCATTAAACAATTCAATGGAAAAGGCATCATTCCCCAAAGGGGCACATAGTCAATTTCTACATAGGTCCAGACGCATGCCCCCCATGATCTCTCTCAGTTGGCCAGAGGGGGACGCGTTTGTATGAACAGAGCCGAACATGGTCATGCCTGCTTGACCATGCATCCTGCTAGTTAGTCACAGGTGTCAAACATGCAATGAGTCAACTTCCCTGAGGTGTACCGACTTACAACTGTCGGTAGTAAATGAAGGGTGAGGGTAACACATCACAGTCATGATATTGTATACCAATTAAAATTTCTAGCAGGAATTATCTCTAGAGTGCCAATGTGTCCAAGGTTCCCAGGTCAGTGAGAACGTCTGGAATTTGCCCACAGAGGAGGAGAACATTAATTTGTACGTAGCATGTGTTTGGATAGTTTGGATAGTTTCACCTACAGTGAGAGCTTCAGGTTGTTTCCAATGTCTGAGGATTATTAAGCAAGATGCTTGAATACATTTTATAATGCAGCAATTTCTTTCTTGAGTATATATATATATAGATATATTGCTGAAAAAATTAAAGGAACACTTTCCTGGGATATTGATCTGGTCAGTTAAGTAGCAGAGCGGGGTTGTTAATCAGTTTCAGCTGCTTTGGTGTTAATGAAATTAACAACAGATGCACTAGATGGGCAACAATGAGATGACCTCTAAAACAGGAATGGTTTTACAGGTGGAGGCCAATGACATTTTTTCGCTACTCATGTTTGCTGACCGTTTTTCACTAGTTTTGCATTTGGCTAGGGTCAGTGTCACTACTGGTAGCATGAGGCGATACCTGGGCCCTATAGAGGTTGCACAGGCAGTCCAACTCCTCCAGGATGGCACATCAATACGTGCCATTGGCAGAAAGTTTGCTGTTTCTCCCAGCACAGTCTCAGGAGCATGGAGGAGATTCCAGGAGACAGGCAGGTACTCTAGGAGAGCTGGACAGGGCTGTAGAAGGTCCTTAACCCATCAGTAGGACCGGTATATTCTCCTTTGTGCAAGGAGGAACAGGATGAGCACTGCCAGAGCCCTACAAAATGACCTCCAGCAGGACACTGGTGTGAATGGCTCTTACCAAACAATCAGAAGCAGACTTCATGAGGGTGACCTGAGGGCCCGATGTCCTCTAGTGGGCCCTGTGCTCACTGCCCGGGACCATGGAGCTTGATTGGCTTTTGCCATTGAACACCAGAATTGGCAGCTCCACCACTGGCACCCTGTGCTTTTCACAGATGAGAGCAGGTTCACCCTGAGCACATGTGACAGACGTGAAAGGATCTAGAGAAGCCGTGGAGAACGTTATGCTGCCTGTAACATCATTTGGCATACTTGGTTTGGTTGTGGGTCAGTGATGGTCTGGGGAGGCATATCCATGGAGGGACACACAGACCTCTACAGGCTAGATAATGGCACCCTGACTGCCATTAAGTATCGAGACGAAATCCTTGGACCCATTGTCAGACCCTACACTGGTGCAGTGAGTCCTGGGTTCCTCCTGGTGCATGACAATACCCGGCCTCATGTGGCGAGAGTATGCAGTCAGTTCCTGGAGGATGAAGGAATTGATACCTTTGAATGACCCCCCTGCTCGCCTGACCTAAATCCAATAGAACACCTCTGGGACATTATGTTTTGGTCCATCTGACGCCACCAGGTTGCACCTCAGTCTGTTCAGAAGCTCAATGATGCCCTGGTCCAGATCTGGTAGGAAATACCCCAGGACACCATCCGTCGTCTAATTAGGAACATGCCCTGACATTGTCAGGCATGCATACAAGCACATGGGGACCATACAGACTACTGAGAACCCTTCTGAGTTGCTGCAATAAAATTTCAGCAAAATGGACTAGCCTGCTGCATCATTTTTTTCCCTTTGATTTTCGGGGTGTCTTTCAATTCAGTCCTCTGTAGGGTGATAATTTCCATTTCCATCAACCGATGTGGCATCCTTTCCTTCCTAACACATTACCCAGTCCATACCAGAATAGATCCTAACACATTACCCGGTCCATACCAGTATAGATCCTAACACATTAACCAGTCCATACCAGTATAGATCCTAACACATTAACCAGTCCATACCAGTATAGATCCTAACACATTACCCAGTCCATACTAGTATAGATCCTAACACATTACCCAGTCCATACCAGGATAAATCCTACTAACACATTACCCAGTCCATATCAGTATAGATCCTAACACATTACCCAGTCCAAACCAGTATAGATCCTAACACATTACCCCGTCCATGCTAGCATAGATCCTAACACATCACCCAGTCCATACCAATATAGATCCCAACACATTACCCAGTCCATATCAGTATAGATCCTAACCCATTACCCAGTCCATATCAGTATAGATCCTAACACATTACCCAGTCCAAACCAGTATAGATCCTAACACATTACCCAGGCCATACCAGTATAGATCCTAACACATTACCCAGTCCATACCAGTATAGATCCTAACACATTACCCAGTCCATATCAGTATAGATCCTAACACATTACCCAGTCCATACCAGTATAGATCCTAACACATTACGCAGTCCATACCAGTATAGATCCTAACCCATTACCCAGTCCATATCAGTATAGATCCTAACACATTACCCAGTTCATACCAGTATAGATCCTAACACATTACCCAGTCCAAACCAGTATAGATCCTAACACATTACCCAGGCCATACCAGTATAGATCCTAACACATTACCCAGTCCATATCATTATAGATCGTAACACATTACCCAGTCCATACCAGTTTAGATCCTAACACATTACCCAGTCCATATCAGTATAGATCCTAACACATTACCCAGTCCATATCAGTATAGATCCTAACACATTACCCAGTCCATACCAGTATAGATCCTAACACATTACCCAGTCCATACCAGTATAAATCCCAACACATTACCCAGTCCATACCAGTATAGATCCTAAGATATTACCCAGTCCATACCAGTATAGATCCTAACACATTACCCAGTCCATATCAGTATAGATCCTAACACATTACCCAGTCCATATCAGTATAGATCCTAACACATTACCCAGTCCATATCAGTATAGATCCTAACACATTACCCAGTCCATATCAGTATAGATCCTAACACATTACCCAGTCCATACCAGTATAGATCCTAACACATTACCCAGTCCATACCAGTATAAATCCTAACACATTACCCAGTCCATACCAGTGTAATTCCTAACACATTACCCAGTTCATACCAGTATAAATCCTAACACATTACCCAGTCCATACCAGTATAAATCCCAACACATTACCCAGTCCATACCAGTATAGATCCTAAGATATTACCCAGTCCATACCAGTATAGATCCTAACACATTACCCAGTCCATACCAGTATAGATCCTAACACATTACCCAGTCCATACCAGTATAGGTCCTAACACATTACCCAGTCCATACCAGTATAGATCCTAACACATTACCCAGTCCATACCAGTATAGATCCTAACACATTACCCAGTCCATACCAGTATAGATCCTAACACATTACCCAGTCCATATCAGTATAGATCCTAACACATTACGCAGTCCATACCAGTATAGATCCTAACCCATTACCCAGTCCATATCAGTATAGATCCTAACACATTACCCAGTTCATACCAGTATAGATCCTAACACATTACCCAGTCCAAACCAGTATAGATCCTAACACATTACCCAGTCCATACCAGTATAGATCCTAACACATAACCCAGTCCATATCAGTATAGATCCCAACACATTACAGAGTCCATACCAGTATAGATCATAACACATTACCCAGTCCATACCAGTATAGATCATAACACATTACCCAGTCCATACCAGTATAGATCCTAACACATTACCCAGTCCATACTGGTATAGATCCTAACACATTACCCAGTCCATACCAGTATAGATCCTAACACATTACCCAGTCCATATCAGTATAGATCCTAACACATTACCCAGTCCATATCAGTATAGATCCTAACACATTACCCAGTCCATACCAGTTTAGATCCTAACACATTACCCAGTCCATACCAGTATAGATCCTAACACATTACGCAGTCCATACCAGTATAGATCCTAACCCATTACCCAGTCCATATCAGTATAGATCCTAACACATTACCCAGTTCATACCAGTATAGATCCTAACACATTACCCAGTCCAAACCAGTATAAAACCTAACACATTACCCAGTCCATACCAGTATAGATCCTAACACATAACCCAGTCCATATCAGTATAGATCCCAACACATTACAGAGTCCATATCAGTATAGATCATAACACATTACCCAGTCCATACCAGTATAGATCCTAACACGTTACCCAGTCCATACTGGTATAGATCCTAACACATTACCCAGTCCATACCAGTATAGATCCTAACACATTACCCAGTCCATACCAGTATAGATATCCAGCATGAGATCCAGCACCATTCAGATCTGATGTGTTTTCAAAGTGTTCCTTAAATTGTTTTGAGCAGTGTATATATATATATATATTTTTTTTTTTAATTACAGAAGAGGTCAAGGATTTTATTTATTACCCTTACACAGGGCCTTCCCACACCTTTGCTGCAAGTTATAAATGAATGAGCTGCATGATGTGCCATTATTTCCATAACATTAGAATGGAAAGGAGTACAGATATCACTGTGCAAATCACATTCCAAAAAAAAAACCTCTTCCTAGCTCTCGTGATCCATTCCCCACCTGTCAATGTTTCCCCATCAGCGAACGACAGGAGCAATTGATTCAGACAGATCTGTTAATGAATGACGTCGGTAGAAAACACACTTTTGTTCTTGGATCCTCTTGCTTGTCACAGCATAGGCAAATGCGCTAATTAACCATCGTCACCCCCGCGGATTAATGAGATTAGGAGAGACTCGGCGTTCGGCGTTCCGTACTCCGCATACATTAATGGAAAGCGAATTGATTAAAATTATACTTAACTCCATTAAAAGCAGCGATGTGACTTTTTATAGTAAGATTCGCACTTTTTTTTTTTCCTCCCCTTTGCAAGTCTTTCCTTGGCAGCTTGTGGCGCCGTCTGTTCGCATACAGCAAGGAAACCGAGCGCTTTTTTTGTATTCGATTTGGGAGCTCATCGATTTTCTCTTCTCCTGCCATCCTTTCATCGCCCGCTTACAGGTGTTCAAAGGATTTCTGAACACGTGGACCAGCCTTGATGTTCAGAGGGGATTTTTTTTTTGGGGGGGGGTTTAAGGACGGGGCTGAAGGCTTGCAAAGCTGGAGATGTCTGTGGTCATTGTTTCATGTGCGCACGGGAAGATTCAAAAATATACACCGACTAAAAAGCAACCGAGGCGACATTGTTATTAGTACAATGCGGGCGCACAACAGGGGGAAGTGACACAGAACTGACAAATGATACACTGAATGCAGGAGGTCTACTTTAGCGACCTTGCAACTGTTACAAAGTATCGACCTTCATAGCGTGTAGCAACATTTTATTTCAAAACCGGCTACACACATTGAAATCTGGCTGTACAATCTTCTGAGAGCCTGCCTAAACCATCCGCTCAATTGACGTCAACTTCACACTCTACATCAAAAGACTTCTGCGCAATCAAAATGTAACGCATAAGGGTATCGCAAACCACTTCTGGACCGGACAATTTCCCCCCCTTAATGACCAGGCCATTTTTTCTAATTCGGCACTGCGTTACTTTAACGGACAATTGCGCGGTCATGTGACGCTGTACCCAAATAAAATTTATTTCCATTTTTTTCCCACAAATAGAACTTTCTTTTGGTGGTATTTGATCACCTCTGCTATTTTTATTTTTTGCGCTATAAACCACTTCTTGACCGGGCGAATTTCCCCCCTTAATGACCAGGCCATTTTTTGCTATTTGGCGCTGCATTACTTTAACGAACAATTGCGCGGTCGTGCAATGATGTACCCAAATAAAATTGATGTTCTTTTTTCCCAACAAATAAAGCTTTTTTTTTGGTGGTATTTGATCACCTGTGCGATTTTTATTTTTTGCGCTATAAACCACTTTTGTACCGGACGATTTTCCCCCAGGCCATTTTTTGCGATTCGACACTGCGTTACTTTAACGGACAATTGCGCGGTCGTGAGAGGCTGTAGTCAAATAAAATTGATGTCCTTTTTTTCCCCACAAATAGAGCTTTCTTTTGGTGGTATTTGATCACCTGTGTGATTTTTATTTTTTGCGCTATAAACCACTTCTGGACCGGACGATTTCCCCCCAGGCCATTTTTTGCGATTCGGCACTGCGTTAATTTAACAGACAATTGCGCAGTCGTGCGACACTGTACCCAAATAGTATTGATGTCCTTTTTTTCCCACAAACAGAGCTTTCTATTGGTGGTATTTGATCACCTGTGCGATTTTTATTTTTTGTGCTAAAAAAAAAAAAAGCAACAATTCTGAAAAAAAAAGAAAAATATTTTCACATTCTGCTATATAACATTCCCAAAAAAAAAAAAAATTTAAAATCTAAATTTTTTAACATTTTAGGCCAATTTTTTTTCTGCTACAAATTTTTGGTAAACAAAATCGCAATAAGCATATTTTGATTGGTTTTCACAAAAGTGATCGCGTCTACTAACTACGGGAAAGATTTATGTCATTTTTATTGTTTTTTTTTTTTTTACTAGTAGTAATGGTGGCAATCTGCGATTTTTTGCAGGACTGCGACATTGCGGTGGACAGATCGGACCCCTGACTGACATTTTTGACACTTTTGGGGGACCAGTGACATTACTACAGTAATCAGTGCTAAAAATATGCACTGTTACTGTAATAATGACACTGGCAGGGAAGGGGTTAACACTGTGGGTGATCACAGGGTTAAATGTGAGCCTATGGGAGTGATTCTAACTGTGGGGGGTGTGGCTTGTGAAATGACCATAGAGACATGTGTTCCTATATAGAAGGATCACAGGAGCTCTGTGATCATTCCAGGGAGAAGAACGGTCAGATGTGTTTACAACAGCCGACCGTCCTTCTCTCTCAGCCGGGAGCGATCGCGGGTGTCAGGCGGCAATCGGAGCCACCTGCCTCGTGCATTGGAGTCCCCGCTGATAAGTGGGGGTGGGAGCGCGCTGCCAGCGGTGCACGCTCGCCCCCTAGCTGCAGGCGCGCGACTGACCGTTTGCTGTCCGGGGCAATTTTTTTACTTTTTTCATACAGAATCTACATTTTTTTTTTGCTAGAAAATAATTAGAAACACCAAAAATTGAAGTATATATTTTTTGAAGACAGAGGCCCTGAAGATTAACTGCTTCAGCTCCGGAAGATTTACCCCCCTTCATAACCAGGCCATTTTTGTGCAATACGGCACTGCGTTACGTTAACTGACTATTGCGCCGTCGCTTTACCCAAATAAAATTATTGTCATTCCCCCCCCCTCCCCCCACAAATAGAGAGAATAAAATGGCAGTTGTTGCAATGTTTTTTGTCAGACTTTATTTGCGCAGCGGTCATTCAAGCACAATTTTCTTTTTTAAATACTTCAATGGAATTAAAACAAAACAAAACAGTAAAGTTAGCCCAATTTTTTTGTATAATATGAAAGATGATGTTACGCCTAGTAAATAGATACCTAACATGTCATGCTTTAAAATTGCGCACACTCGTGGAATGGCTACAACTTACGGTACCTAATCTCCATAGGCGATGCTTTAAAAATGCTTAACGGGGGGTGACCACGCTGCTGAATGGCCACTCACTAACAGAGCTCTGCTCGGCCGCCGCCGGATAAACCGACTTCCACCAGAGCCCCAGCACTTGCAAAAGCAGTGATTCCACGTTATACCGCCTCGGGCACCTAACGAGAATGCAGAGATGTATAGTAACTAAGTAGAACTACTTCACTACTGTACTTTACCGAAAGGCGGTATCTGTACTTTCCTAGAGTAGAATTTTTTTCTCCTACTTCCACTTTTACTTCACTACATTTTTTCGATGATTTCAATACTTCTACTCCGATATTTTTTTTTTGTGCTGCATAGTTACTCGTTACTATTATAAAAATTACCACTGCCAGAACAGTAGATGGCAGGTTTCATGAAGCTCAAAACATGTGTATTATCAGCGCATACGAAAATAAATGCTACTGTATGTATAAATAAAAGCTGCATTTGAAATAATAAAAAACAATATGATGTTCAAACTTTTGACTTCTTTCTTTAATAACTACATAACACAGTACTTGTACTTTTACTTTCAGTACTTGAGTAGCAATTTTTTGTTCAAAACTACTGGTACTTTTACTTTCAGTACTTGAGTAGCAAAATTTAAAAAAAAAAAAACTACTTCCAATACTTAAGTACAAAAAATGTTGAATACTTTAGTACTTCTACTCAAGTCACTTTTTGATCGAGCACTTGTACTCTTACTCAAGTATGGGTTTCGAGTACTGTATAGAACTCTGCGAGAATGACTCGGAGAAGAAAGGAACCAATGAAGCTCCATAAGCTCGACGGATTCCTATACAAGGCCTTAAATGGTCTCTGCCAAAATGGCGCCGGTAGCAACACTTGGGGAAAGCCCTGGATAACAACAGGCCACACTGGGGCGGCTCACATCCACCTCGGGGATCATATAATCAGCCCCCAATCCAGCCCTACTCCATCAGAAGCCTCTTCACCTTCATCCAGAAGCCCAGTCAAATCCAAACCCAGGAAGGAAGTCCTGGATGGCCTCCACACCTCCCAACGACCCATTTGCTGCATTCACCACATCTGATCTCCCTGTATCAGACACTTTACTGAAAAACATGCTTACATCGCTGAGAGAATCGCTACAGCACCACATAACCTCAAGTTTTAGTTGCATGCAGGCCGACATACAAAACCTGGGAGACAGGATAGACCGGGTAGAAGATAAAATGTGCGATTATGCGGAGTCCTTTAATACACTAGTGGATGCACACCCAACCCATGACGAAGAAATCAACTGGCTTAAATCTAAAGTTGCGCACTTGGAAGACAGGTCTCGTAGAAATAATTAGAAGATCCGGGGAGTCCCAGAACCAACCAGCACAGCTCCCACAATTTGCACGAGATCTTTTCCTTGCAATCTTACCATTGCTTACATCAGCGGATCTCACCATTGATCGGATCCATAGGGTCCCGAAACCAAGCTATCTACCTGCACAGGTACCTAGAGATGTTATTCTACATGTACATTTCTACCAAGTCAAAGAAAAATTGTTGACGGAATTCCGCAGAGTAGGAAACATCCCGGATCAATTCTCACAATTTCAACTTCTTCATGACTTTTCCAAACACACTCTCCAGCAGCGTAGTAACCTAACTACCATCACCAAAGCTCTAAGAAACCATAAGATTCTACATCGCTGGAAATACCCCGCTAAGCTAACCATCACTCACAATGGAGTGACGAAGACCATATCCACACTGGAGGAAGGTATATAGCTCCTCCGCAGTTGGGACTTCATCCTAGAACACCCTTCTTCTCAACCTGCCTCTAAGGATCGCTGCCACATTCATCCAGACTGGCAGAGAGTTCCACGTCTTGGATCATCCCATCATCTACCATCTAGGTGCTCCTGAACAACTTCCATCTCCACTTTTATTCTGACTATTGACCACTCGAGCGCTTTCTACCTAGTTCTACCCCCAAGCGTACGAAAGCAGTGAGTACTGCTTTTAGTCCCCTAGTTGGGACACCTTCTCTTTTTTTCGATTCCCTTTCCCTTTTCCTCTTCTTCTCCTACACCCCTGTATTGGAGTCTGTTACGTTTACCCCAAGTTAGCCCTAAACTGTCACCCCTACAGCCGTTATGCTCAGGTATCTTCTTAACAACCAAGCCTTAACTGCACAGGCCACCATGGACCCAATGTTAGCACATACAATCAATTGTATAGTCTTTTCTATCCCAAGGATCATTGCTGGTTATACTATGTATTATGTATCCTTTACTCACGGAGTGAAGCTCCAGTTGACATGTTGTACTATATACTTTTACTATCACAATGGGTTCTATCTATTAATGCCCACAGGCTGAACCACCCAGCTTAGTGATTCTCCTTGTGGTGCCAGGCACGTAACCCCCAAGCAGATATAATTTGCGCTCAGGAAACGCATTTTCAACTTAATGCACCTTAAGAGCGCCAGCTTAAAGAAAAGGGGAGTGCTTTTCGCCATTAGGGGGTCGGTATCTTTTAATCTCCGGGACTCTATCGCAGATCCTGAAGGTAGATTTCCAATCTTGGTATGTGACAAGCAACTGCCCCTATACCCTAGTTGGTGTATATACTCCTAACTCCCATCAATTTACATTTTATTTGTAAACTGATCTCTAAAATTGAAAAGGTAAAAAACGGTAACCTCATTTAATGTGGGGACTTCAACGCCACAGTTACATAGTTACATAGTTTGTGAGGTTGAAAAAAGACATCAGTCCATCCAGTTCAACCTATGACGTGTGTGTGTGTTTGCTGTTAACCGTACATTGTATACCCCTGTATGTTGTACATTGTATACCCCTGTATGTTGTACATTGTATGCCCCTGTATGTTGTACATTGTATACCCCTGTATGTTGTACATTGTATACCCCTGTATGTTGTACATTGTATACCCCTGCATGTTGTACATTGTATGCCCCTGTATGTTGTACATTGTATACCCCTGTATGTTGTACATTGTATACCCCTGTATGTTGTACATTGTATACCCCTGTATGTTGTACATTGTATACTCCTGTATGTTGTACATTGTATACCCCTGTATGTTGTACATTGTATACCCCTGTATGTTGTACATTGTATACCCCTGTATGTTGTACATTGTATACCCCTGTATGTTGTACATTGTATACCCCTGTATGTTGTACATTGTATACCCCTGTATGTTGTACATCGTATACCCCTATATGTTGTACATTGTATACTCCTGTATGTTGTACATTGTATACCCCTGTATGTTGTACATCGTATACCCCTATATGTTGTACATTGTATACCCCTGTATGTTTTGGTCTTTAAGGTGCCCATCTAATAGTTTTTTGAAACTATCGATGCTCCCTGCTGATACGACTGCTGGTGGAAGAGAATTCCACATCCTTACTGCTCTGACAGTAAAGAACCCCTTACGTATTTTAAGGTTAAACCGTTTTTCCTCTAGTTTTAGTGAGTGGCCACGTGTCTTATTGTATTGCCTTTTGCTCGGGTCGCCAGTACAGTATTTGTACATTGATATCATATCCCCCCTCAAGCGTCTCTTCTCCAGAGAGAATAGGTTCAGTGCTTGTATTCTTTCCTCATAGCTGATGTCCTCCATTCCCCTAATTATTTTTGTTGCCCTTCTCTCGACTCTCTCCAGTTCCAGCACATCCTTCCTGAGGACCGGTGCCCAGAACTGGACAGCGTATAAATTAGTTAGCCTATTGTTGTTAGCTATACGATATACACTGCCTGGCCAAAAAAAAGTCACCACCTGGAATTAACTAAGCAACTAACTAAACTAAGCATGCAGTAACTCTCCTATTGGATAGTTACTGCATGTACCCAAAGAATGAGGTCAGCTGACTACCTGAATATATTGAATGACCAGGTTATTCCATCAATGGATTTTTTCTTCTCTGATGGCACGGGTATATTCCAAGATGGCAATGCCAGGATTAAATTGTGAAAGAATGGTTCAGGGAGCATGAGACATCATTTTCACACATGGAGTGGCCACCATGGAGTCCAGAACTTATCCCCATTGAGAATCTTTGAGATGTGCTGGAGAAGGCTTTGCGCAGTGCTCCGACTCTCCCATCATCAATACAAGATCTTGGTGAAAAATGAATGCAACCCTGGATGGAAATAAATCTTGTGACATTGCAGAAGCTTATCGAAACAATGCCACAGCGAATGCGTGCCGTAATCAAAGCTAAAGGCAGTCCAACGTGTGTGACCTTTTTTTTTTGGTGGCGACTTTTGTTTTGGCCAGGCAGTGTATTTCTACCTTTGCCCAGTTAACTTCAAACTGAGCTTTTGTAAGACTGTATTCTCCCACCGCAGTGAATAAATGCACCTTTTCTTTCATCAATTTGGACTCACTATCTCATCTTGAAGGTCTTGTTTGAAGACTCCCTAACCGAAAGTAACAACATGTTTGGGAATAGACAAAAATAAAACCATTGAGAAGAGTTGGCAGGGGCCGCCATCTCTATCAGGCGGTGTACTGCGCGGCCTTTGTTCTGGAATAATGTGAACGCTTGGCTCAGTCCTCGCATTGCACAAAGCCGTATTTAGTTTACTCGCCTTGAATGGCAAAAAAGCTTCTGCAGCGGCATTGTAAGGAGCCGTGGAATGGCGATGGATAAAGCTTTGCATTGTTAACAAAACTATAAATTGGGAGAATAGTAAGCGCTTTAATCATTCGCAGGGATCAGGTGGAGTTGAGCCGAATAAATAAAGGGCAATCCTAATTAAGAGGACCAGAGCCAATCTAATCCACCGAGCGCCATCATTTTAGCAAAACTGATTTGGCTGCAATATTACAGATGTCAGCGGTCGCTGACTCCACCTGGCCCCTTTTAGTTGACATTCGATGGACATCCAGGGCCGTGTCATATGCAGCAGAGGTAGCAGCGAGTGCAGGTTGGGGGAAGGGGCAGGGAGAGGTCGTCTTATCTGCAGGACACCACTGTTGCTCATTGTTCTTTGTAATTAATGTGAATCTACATCACCTGACTTTTTTTTTTTTTGGGGGGGGGGGGGGGGTAAATAAATTGTCTGTTGTGCTTGTGGGCTGTATTTAATATTTTGTAGTGAATAAGTAACCAGGGGTACAATGTGACCCTTACTCATTCATGTGGGGGGGGGGTGGATATCCAAAACCCCCTTATATTAGGGGGCTTCCAGTTTACAGTAAGCCCCTCCCCCACAGACCCCCCCATCCCCCAGGTTAGGTTATGGGGTGGAGGGCTTTATCATCATCAACACGGGGACAATTTTTCACATTTCCTAAAGTTGGGCCTTAACAGCTTCCCATCCGGCCTATAGCAAAATGACGGCCAAGCAAGAGCTTTACTGTCCTGGAATGGGTGCCATATGATGTCCTTCCAGGCGCACGCCTCCTGCATGCTCTAGCGGCCATGCTGTGGCTTGATCTGTCACCCGCTGTGTCTACCAGACACAGGGGATGACAGAGTGTTGTACCGACCCGACCCTGGTACCATGTGATCACAGTGACCATGTCATATATCACTTCTACCCAAAGAATGGCTTTTATTCATAGCCATTTATTGTGCACTATTGTGATGGTCACAGTGATCACCTGGTATAGACAGGGCCAAAGTGCATCTGTACCATGTGATAGCTGTGGCAAATCACAGCTATCACAATAGTACACACTAGCAATTAATAGATGCCATTCAAAAAAAAATAATTGCTTTTCTCTGTCGCTCATTGACAGACGTAGTCTTCTTGATTCACAAGAACTGGGTTATGTTGTCTCCGCAGGAGCAGGACTAGGCAGAAAGAAAAAAACGTTCTGGCTCCACCTTAGGGGCAGTCCCTGAGGGTATATCCTCCCTCTCTCTGCCACAAGGCATCAGTTTTTTTCTGTCTAGTCAGGAGTAAGGACCTAAGTTCCTTGCTGGGATCTTTTTGGTCCTGGCAAGATTTTTTTCTTTAGAAAAAATATTTTTTAGGTAGTTTTCTCCAGTGTTTTTTTTCCTGTGAGATCTTCAAGCAAATACGCCGGACTGGGCGACACTAGTGGTCACCCCAGCCGGCCTACGAGCGCGCGCAGACCATTGCATTGCGCTTGGTCAGCCGTGACACATTCAAGTAAGTATGCGGGGCCGGGCGACGGGCTGAATGTTGAGATCCAGTGGTCACCCCGGTTTCTGCCTACGAGCGCGTGCAGACCAGAGCTCCGCGCTGGGTCGGCCGCGACGGAGTCCCATTGGAGGGACTGACCTTGCGAGTTAAAAGTCTCGCTTGGACGCCAGGAACCAGAGAGTCGAGGCGTCCGGAGTGGTCCACAACCCCCCACCCCGGTGGAGAGGGTATTGTGAAGAGAGGGTGCCTGTCGGTTCGGTATGGTGAGTAAACGTTCCCTTTTTTCCTAGTTATGAGGCAGTATGAATTATGGGCCCCTCCATACATGGTCAGTATATATCTGACACTAAAAGTCCCCCTTGTAAATACAGTATGTGTTTGGTGGGAAGTGGACTTAGTTTGAGAGCTAACACTCTACCCAGCAGACTGTAGTATTACAGCAGACATAGGAGGTATAATCCTACCTTAATTGTAGTGTACCTCCTGCAGATCGATAAACCGCCACTTAGCAGAGATGCAGGTGGATGTGCTGGGAAAAACGATTTCGGCAGTCCGCCGCCATTTTGCCGTAGACCGGGTGCATGAATGTCCTCAGGTCACACCGGCCGCCATGTTTTTGGAGTCTATTGTCTCCCGTATGGGGGCGGCCATGTTTGATGAGCCCAGCTACCTCGTGGAGAGCTGGGAACGCCGGAAGGCGTACACAGGGGGCGGAGCCACGTCCTTCTACCCGGGAAAACGAACACAGCTCTTTCCAGTCTGTAAAAGACAGACGCTGACTGCAGTTGGTTGGAAACTTCTCTGCATCGGGTGGTGAGCCTTATGGGTCCCTCTCTCTCTCTGTGGGGATCGAGAAGCAGGTACTCTGAGGGGCGCTATTGCGCTAGGGGGAGACACATAAAAAAAAAAAAAGAGGTATTTTTTTATTTAAAAAAAAAAAAAAAAAAAAGTTTTTTGTTTTTTCTGGCAGAGGTATCCTGAATTAACATGGACCCTGCCACTCATGTATCTCCACCGGATCCCCTCGAGGTGTCTGCAGGATCCTCCAGCACCCCACTGACGGTTGAATCATTGTCAGCTATTATGGAAACTTTTGTGTCCCGGGTGGAAGTGGCTTGTCAGGGACAGGGCGCAAGAAAGCGACCCCCGCCTAACCCCTTATTATCTGAAACTTCGGATTCAGAATCTGAGCCTATTTCTGCAGTTGCAGGTACTTCATCTGGGATTGGTGTCTCGGGTACTGTCTCTTCAGACAGTGAGGAGGATGTTTCGGCATCAGCCATAGCCCGAGAGGAAGCGTTGGTAAACGCACTCATTGTATCTGTTCAAGAAACCTTAAGATTACAGGGTATTCCGTCGGAAATAGCTGAAACTGAAATCCCTTTTGGGACTAAAAAACGCATCAAAGTGGCGAAGGTTTTTCCATTGCCCAAATGTTTTGGCAATCCAATCAAAGAAGAATGGAGTCTGCCAAAACGCACCTCTGCTATTTCTAAACGCATTAACAGGCGTTATCCGTTTGAGGAAACCCTCATTAAGAAATGGACAGCACCACCTGTGGTGGATTCACCAATTGCTAGATTGAATAAAGCCACGGTTATTCCTTTAGAAGACGCTCCGTCTTTTAAAGATCCAGTGGATCGCAAGATAGAAGCTATGTCTCGCACCATGTTTTCCTTGATTGGATCAGCTTTCAGACCAATAATTGCTATTGGTCTGGTTTCGCAGACTGTAACCGAATGGACCAAGTGGTTACGCCGGGACTTAGAAGAGGTCCCTCAGGCGGTATCAGATTTGTTGGAACAAATGATACAGGGGTTACAGTTTGTGTGTGATGCGGCGTTAGACGCCACTCCATTATTGGCGCGAGCATCAGTTTCAGCAGTGGTTCTCAGGCGTACACTGTGGCTAAAAGGTTGGTTAGCCGACCAAGGTTCCAAAAAAGCATTGGCTAATATCCCCTTTTTAGGAGAGCGTCTATTTGGAGCCAACTTAGATGAGATCATTAAGGATCTCACGGGTGGAAAGAGCACCTTTTTACCGCAAAATGTTAAGGGTAAAGGAACTCGTCAAAGACGAGGGCCTTCTTTCTCTGCTCACAAAAAGTTTTTTCGTCCCGCGGGTGAAAAAATGAAGTCCTCCAAAGCTCCTTCAGGAGGCTTCAGGGGACGTTGGTCGGGCAAGCAAAAGCCCGCCCCCTCCAGACCTGAAGATAAATCGTCCAAAGCCTGAAGGTGCGCCCCCACCCATAATTGGGGTGGGGGGATGTCTTCGCCGGTTCCCGGATCCATGGCTTTCCAGAATCCCGGACAAGTGGGTTTGCGAAGTCATAAGGTCAGGGTACAAGATCGAGTTTCGACCTTTCCAACCGGGCGATTCTTCCCTTCCAATATCCGACTATCCCCGGATCGTTTAGAAGATCTGCGGAGAGCAGTCACGGATTTACTACAACAAGGAGTGGTAGTCCACGTTCCTTGGACAGAACGTTTTCAAGGGTTTTATTCAAACCTATTTACAATACCCAGGAAAGAGGGCAAAGTGTGTCCAATTCTGGACTTAAGGGCACTCAATTCCTTTCTCAACATAAGGAAATTCAAGATGGAATCCATTCGCACAGTAGTAGCCTTCCTGCATCCAGGGGATGTCCTAGCGTCCATAGACATCAAGGACGCCTATCTTCACATTCCCATTTTCGCAGGACATCAGTGGTTTCTACGCTTTTCCGTAGAAGAGAACCACTATCAGTTTGTGGCGTTACCTTTCGGTCTCGCCACGGCTCCTCGGGTCTTCACGAAGGTGTTGGCCCCAATGTTGGCACTACTGCGCCAAAGAGGCATATCGATTCTAGGTTACCTAGACAATCTCCTGCTTCATGCAGAGTCTCCTCAGACCCTGCTACAAAACATAGAAATTACTATAATTTCTTTACAGGAATTCGGGTGGCTGGTGAACCAGCAAAAGTCATTTCTGGTTCCCACCCAGAGGCTCGAATATCTGGGTCTAATTCTAGACACAGTCAGGTCAAGAGTTTTCCTTCCGGTAGGGAAACTCCGGAAGATTCAATCAGCAGTCCAGTTGTTACTATCCAACAGCTGGTCTTCTCTTCGAACTTGCATGAGGGTTCTGGGGTTGATGGTGGCTTCCTTCGAAGCAGTCCCATTTGCCCAGTCCCATACCCGAATTCTTCAGCAAGAGATTCTTCTCAGATGGAATCGGAATCCGGAATCCCTGGACAATCGGATCCGATTGAGCAAACAGACCAGAGAGTCTCTGGTCTGGTGGCTTCGGTCTCCGATGCTCAGCCAGGGAAAGTCATTTCTGCCAATATATTGGACGATAGTGACCACGGATGCCAGTCTATCCGGATGGGGAGGAATTCTTGGTCAGTTATCTGTCCAGGGACTTTGGTCCCTGGAAGAATCCAGGTTGCCGATAAATGTATTGGAACTGAAAGCGATCAGACTTTGTCTGATTCACTGGACCGAGCAGCTCCAGGGCAGCCCGGTTCGGATCCAGTCGGACAACGCCACGGCCGTGGCTTATGTCAATCACCAGGGGGGCACCAAGAGTGTCCGAGCGGCCAAAGAAGTGGCTTGCATTCTTTGCTGGGTGGAACGATTTGTTCCAGCTATCTCTGCGGTGTTCATTCCGGGGGTGGAGAATTGGCAGGCAGATTATCTCAGCCGTCAGACTCTGGATCAGGGGGAATGGTCCCTCCATCCAGAAGTTTTCCACCAGTTGTGCCTACGGTGGGGCACCCCGGATGTGGATCTGTTGGCATCACGATTCAACAGGAAAGTACAGAGATTCGTGGCTCGCTCCCGCGATCCTCTAGCAGAGACCGCAGACGCACTGATCGCCCCGTGGGGGCAATACCAGCTAATGTATGCCTTCCCTCCTCTCGGGTTACTGCCAAGACTTCTTCGCAGGATAGATTAGGAAGGAATTCCAGTAATCCTGGTAGCTCCGGACTGGCCTCGCCGAGCTTGGTACGCCGACGTGGTCAGACTGGTGGCGGACGTCCCGTGGAGACTTCCTCTCAGGGAGGACCTACTGTCTCAGGGACCGATCTTCCATCCTGCTTTACGATCGCTGGCTTTAATGGCCTGGCTATTGAGACCCAGGTGCTGAAGGACAAGGGATTGTCAGCTTCAGTTATTCCTACTCTAGTTAAAGCAAGGAAAGCGACTTCCAGAAAGATTTATCATCGTACATGGAAGTCCTACATTGCATGGTGTGAACCTCTGGGGTTCCGTCCACGGTCTTATTCGGTTAGTCGAATATTAGCTTTTCTGCAACAAGGGGTTGAGCAGAAACTGGCCTTGAGCACTATCAAGGGTCAGGTCTCAGCATTAGCTATCTTCTTTCAGAAGCCTTTGGCTACTCATTCCTTGGTGCGGAATTTCATCCAGGGGGTGCGACATCTGGCTCCGCCAGTGCGCGCGCCGTTACCACCCTGGGATCTTAATTTAGTATTGTCGGTTCTTCAGAAACCTCCCTTTGAAGATATTAGGGAGATTCCTCTACCTACGTTGTCCCAGAAGGTGGCCTTCTTGGTGGCTATCACTTCTGCACGCAGGGTGTCAGAACTGGCCGCATTATCTTGTCGTTCCCCATATCTGGTGGTTCATAGAGATAAGGTGGTTCTTCGTCCGAATCCATCCTTCCTACCAAAAGTGGTTTCAGAATTTCATCTGAATGAAGAAATTGTATTACCTTCCCTGTGTCCTAAGCCCAGTCATCCTCGGGAGTTTGCTTTACACTCCTTGGATGTGGTCCGGGCGATCAGGGTATACTTGAAAACGACAGACTCGTTTCGCAAGACGGATTCACTTTTTGTGATCCCGGATGGACCCAAAAAGGGGTTGCCTGCATCTGCCGCGACTATTTCCAACTGGATCAGACAGACGGTGGTACAGGCTTATTCTATTAAGGGTCGGGAGCCCCCGTTCCCTGTTAAGGCGCACTCCACTCGGGCACTTAGTGCGTCATGGGCCTTTCGCCATCAGGCGTCAGTGGTCCAGGTGTGCAAGGCGGCTACCTGGTCGTCGGTGCATACCTTTACAAAACATTATAAAGTTGATGTAATGGCATCGTCTGATGCCTCGTTTGGCCGCAAGGTTTTGCAGGCCGCCATTTGAGGAGACCAGTGGTCTGCCTCAAGGGTTTTTTTCCGTTGGAAATTTTCATTTGAGTCTCATTCTTTGTTTATAATGAGCCTTTAAAACTTCTAGTTTGGCACCGGTTGGGCCTTCTAGATTGGATTTTGATTTCGGTCAATCCCACCCCTCATTTGTGGCACTGCTTCTGGATGTCCCAGTTCTTGTGAATCAAGAAGACTACGTCTGTCAATGAGCGACAGAGAAAATCTGATTTTTGTAAGATCTTACCATAAAATCCTTTTCTCTTAGCTCATTGACAGACGTAGTACCCGCCCCTCTATCATTGAGTTGGGTTGGGTTAAATTCTCTGTTGCTGCTTTGTGACAGAACTGATGCCTTGTAGCAGAGAGAGGGAGGATATACCCTCAGGGACTGCCCCTAAGGTGGAGCCAGAACGTTTTTTCTTTCTGCCTAGTCCTGCTCCTGCGGAGACAACATAACCCAGTTCTTGTGAATCAAGAAGACTACGTCTGTCAATGAGCTAAGAGAAAAGGATTTTACGGTAAGATCTTACAAAAATCCGATTATAACAGTGATCATCAAAAATGTAAAAAAAAAATATATACACTCGCTTTATTAAGTACACCTTGCTAGTACCGGGTTGGACCCCATTTTGCCTTCAGAACTGCCCTAATTCTCCATGACATAAATTAAACAAGGTGTTGGAAATGTTTCCCAGATATTTTGGTCCATATTGACATGATAGCATAACGCAATTGCTTCAGATTTATCTCTATATTTGCTCTCTTGAATTGAGATCTGGTGAGTGTGGAGGCCATTGGAGTACAGTGACCGGATCTGGTGAGTGTGGAGGCCATTGGAGTACAGTGACCGGACCTGGTGAGTGTGGAGGCCATTGGAGTACAGTGACCGGATCTGGTGAGTGTGGAGGCCATTGGAGTACAGTGACCGGACCTGGTGAGTGTGGAGGCCATTGGAGTACAGTGACCGGATCTGGTGAGTGTGGAGGCCATTGGAGTACAGTGACCGGATCTGGTGAGTGTGGAGGCCATTGGAGTACAGTGACCGGACCTGGTGAGTGTGGAGGCCATTGGAGTACAGTGACCGGATCTGGTGAGTGTGGAGGCCATTGGAGTACAGTGACCTGATCTGGTGAGTGTGGAGGCCATTGGAGTACAGTGACTTGATCTATTGAGTGTGGAGGCCATTGGAGTACAGTGACCTCATTGTCATGGTGAAGAAACCAGTGGTGAGATGATTGGAGCTTTGTGACATGGTGCATTATGCTGCTGGAAGGAGCCATCAGAAGATGGGTACACTGTAGTCATAAAGGGATAGACATGGTCAGCAACAATACTCAGGTAGGCCGTTGGCATTTAACCAATGCTCAGTTGGTACTAAGGGGCCCAAAGTGTGCCAAAAAAATATCCCCCACACCATTACACCAACACCAGCCTGAACCGGTGATACTAGGCAGGATGGATCCATGCTTTCATGTTGTTTACACCAAATTCTGACCCTACCAACTGAATGTCGCAGCTGAAATCGAGACTCATCAGACCAGGCAACATTTTTTCCAATATTCTTTTGTTCAATTTTGGTGAGCCTGTGCGAATGGTAGCCTCAGTTTCCTGTTCTTAGCTGAAGAGTGGCACCCGGTGTGGTCTTCTGCTGCTATTGCCCATCTGCTTCAAGGTTTGATGTGTTGTGCATTCAGAGATGGTATTCTGCATACCTTGGGTGTAACAAGTGGTTATTTGAGTTACCGTATTTTCCGGCGTATAAGACGACTGAGGGTATAAGAGGACCCCCCCCTAATTTTCAAGTTAAAACATAGGATTTGGGCTATACTCGTCGTATAAGACTACCCCCCTTCCGAAGCAAGGCAAAACCATTAAAAAACATCAGATTTCTCATAGATCTCCAAGGTACCCCAAGTACTGTAATACATGTAATCTCTCATAATATCTCCAAGGTATCCTAAGTATTATCAGTAGATGTAATCTCAAGATGCTGGCTGTGCGGGAATCCTGTACCGGTATACCGTATCTACCGTAGCTTCGACTACATACAGTATACTGCCCTGAGCCAATCACAGTGAGCGATGTATTCTATTATTGAATGCAAAGCCTGCTCGGATTGGCAGAGTCAGAGAGGAGGGCCGATGTTACTCCGCCAATCCGAGCAGGCTTTGCATTCAATAATAGAATACATTGCTCTCCCTGATTGGCTCAGCGCGGTACACTGTATGTAGCCAAGGCTACGGTACATACGGTATACCGGTACAGGATTCCCACACAGCCAGCGTCTTGAGATTACATCTACTGGTAATACTTATACTTAGGTTACCTTGGAGATATTATACTCAGCGTATAAGACGACCCCCCCATTTTTGGGGGATTTTTTTGAGGTTCAAAAGTAGTCTTATACACCAGAAAATACAGTACTGTTGCCTTTCTATCATCTGGAACCAGTCTGCCCATTCTCCTCTGACCTCAACAAGGCATTTTCCTCCACACAGCTGACACTCACTGGATATTTTCTCTTTTTCAGACCATTCTCTGTAAACCCGAGAGATGGTTGTGTGTAAAAATCCCAGCGGATCAGCAGTTTTTTAGTTACTCAGACCAGCCTGTCTGGCACTAACAACCATGCTACATTTAAAGTCACTTAAATCCCTTTTCTTCCCCATTCTGCTGCTCGGTTTGAACTTCAGCAAGTCGTCTTCACAACATCTAGATGCCTAAATGCATTGGGCTGCTGCCATGTGATTGGCTGATTAGCAATTTGTGTTACCAAACAATTGAACAGGTGTACCTAATTAAGTGCCCGGTGAGTCTGTGTAGATGACTTTGGGTTAGGGTCCTACTTGAGTTCAACCTGAACTCAAGCTGTTTGCCAAATGAGCAAACAAAATGGCCCAATTTGGCCAGTTCGCTCACCCGAACCTCTGGCTTCCAAAGCCAGAAGTCATTGATTGAGTGGTGATATCAACTCAGGGCGGCCCTCTTCCCACATCAATAGTTATTGGGATGCTGGCAGCCACACAAAATAATTGGTTCCTAAAACCACGACCTCCAGCAACCTTTCAACTGAGCTTGTTTCCAATTGTTATCAAGCCAAGGGATACGTGTGATGTTACTGACCAAATATGGTCATGGTAGCCATATTTGGTCAATGGTGACCAATTTGTCAATGTTAGCCAGCATCCCTTGCCCCCTTTACATTCAGCTGCTAGCCAGGAAAATGTCATCACTGGTAGGAGTGGACATGTTTGTGTTGGCAGGTGATGCTGTTTATCATGATTGATGATGGATCTACATTCCTAGATGACTTGACTGATGCCGGATCTACTGTACATCATAGGGATTTTGTTTAAATATGTGACTTTTTCATATGTGTCTGTGTTTTTTGCCATTTCGCACTGACAGGCAGACCCCCCACTCATTCAACCTCTGGCAGCAGTCATACATCCATTCCCCAAAGACAACCTCTGGATATGACGCTGAGCATGTGCACTCAATTTCTTTGGTCGACCATGGCGAGGCCTGTTCTGAGTGGAACCTGTCATGTTAAACTGCTGTATGGTCTTGGCCACCATGCTGCAGCTCAGTTTCAGGGTCTTGGCAATCTTCTTATAGCCTAGGCCATCTTTATGTAGAGCAACAATTCTTTTTTTCAGCTCCTCAGAGAGTTCTTTGCCATGAGATGCCATGTTGAACGTCCAGTGACCAGTATGAGAGAGTGAGAGCGATAACACCAAATTTACCACACCTGCTTCCCATTCACACCTGAGACTTTGTAACACTAACGAGTCACATGACACCGGGGAGGGAAAATGGCTAATTGGGCCCAATTTGGACCTTTTCACTTAGGGGTGTACTCACTTTTGTTGCCAGCAGTTTAGACATTAATGGCTGTGTGTTGAGTTATTTTGAGGGGACAGCAAATTTACACTGTTATACAAGCTGTACACTCACTACTTTACATTGTAGCAAAGTGTCATTTCTTCAGTGTTGTCACATGAAAAGATAGAATAAAATACTTACAAAAATGTGAGGGGTGTACTCACTTTTGTGAGATACTGTATATCTGTAATAAGCAGAATAGATAGATAACAATTAAAGGAGTCGTTGTACAATCATGTAAATGTGCATTTGGCAAAGTTTTTCATTTTGTGCCGTTGGGAAGGGGCAGGTGCAGTTTGGCCTCTCTACACAGGTGGCGCTGAAGCTTCAGAGAGAGAGCAGAGAGGAAGGGGGAACTTATTTTCTTCTGAGACCTCTGTAGATGACATCAGCTGTATGATTGGATGCTGCTGCCCTAAATGACCTCAGTGGCCATCTTCAGCGTGGGCAGTGCTAATAAATAGCACTGCCCCCCTTCAGCTGGTATGCATTTGTTAAGTGGCTAGGTTAGGAACAGGAACCCACTGATAAGGTAAGGAACAGTTAGCCTACGGTAGGAAAGGTTTCGGTGGAGGAGGGACAGGGTGGAGACTACTCACCTGTGTTGCCTGTTAGGAGCCCTTCTGTATCTGGGTGCCTTGCAGCCAGATCCCCTTCCAGCCACCCCCTCCCTTAGAACTTTTCTTTGTTATCACATGCTATGGCAATCCTGGTCTCTGTGTGCATTCTCCTCTTTCCGGGTACCAAAGGAACCACAGGTGGATAGCACTTCAGAAACCAGCATGCAATGGGTTAAAGTGTATAAAGTATACCCAAAACTTTTCTTTTTCAGTTTTGAATAGAGTAGGGAGGAATTTAAACTCATGCCAATTTGTTAGGGAGATTTCCCTCTCCTCCTGTCATGGTACTGAGTGAGAAGAGCTCTCTCTTTAGACAATTGTCCCTGTGACTTATTGCTCCCTCAGCCTCACTATTCATTTCGGTCCGAATACAAATTCAGACAATTTTTTATTTTTTTTTTGTTCGGAGATTGAGATGTATTCAAATCTCCAAATGAAGTAGTAAAGAATAGTAACGAATTTCATTGAAATCCATCAAAATTTGTTTTGTTTATGCGTTTTCTAGTGAATTCCAACTTTTCATTATGATTACGAATTCGGATTGGTCGAAAAACAATCAGCTGATTTGAATTCTGTATGAAGAATAGCTGGTTTCAGAATCTGAAACTATGTCCTAAATATATATATTTTACTCCTAGTTTCATTTTACTGGACATTCGGCCATTCCCTTTTGGTTACCCCTTATATGTGGAGGATTGCTCCCCTCGCTGGGGTTTTGTCTGACTATTCCTCCAATAGCTAACATTTGTTGGGCTCTATCTTCGGTCACTATCCATCCTATGTGACCAGTAAGTACTCACAGATATAATAATACTTGTATAATTAAACAATACCTAGATATTTTCTTCTAGGGTTTATAATGGCATCATTCTTTTTATAGATTTGATACCTGGTGTGGTGGGTATTCCCGCCCCAAGAGATTAAAGTTATTTATTTTCTGCTTTGATACTATGGAGGTTTAGACAGCTTCCCTGGCCTACTTCTACTTATACAGCCTACAAGGTAACTATAAGATATACAATAAACTATATGGATATATCCTGCTATATCCTCCCCTGTCCCATGTCCTTTTTTTCTTTCCCCTCCTTACATTTATTCATAACTTTTTGGGTTTCCCCTTCCTATTTTTCCGGTTATCCTTATTTTATTTTATTTTATTTCTTTCTTCTTTTGCCATTTTTTCTTTTTCTACTAATGCTCAAGCACTTTTTGAGGTTTTTTCTAATCGTATGCCCTATTGTGGTTACACATATTCCTTTTAGTTTTTGTTTGTTTAATTTATATCCTGGTGTCAGTGGCGGATCCAGGGGGGGGGAGGCATCGGGTCAATTGCCCCCCCCGAAAATAATATTTCAACCGGTCCTTACTCCGTCTCCAGTCCGCACCAGCCCAGAGTCCCAGACACAGTGCCGCCCGCAGCCGAGTTCAGATCTACCTTTCTCCCCAGCAGGCCAGCGGCGCGGCGGAGCTAAAGGCTTCTCTTGTAGTCCCGCCGCCGCGCCGCTGACCTATACAGCAGCCGCGGTAGCAGTGAGTGCACTGGTTGCTATGCTAGCGCCGATTGGCGTCTAGCAACCAGTGACGTCACCGGTCCTGAGGAGTGGAGGAGGAGAGCGAGGCCCCTGCATCCACAGCGGAGCCTCCTTCCTCACGTGTTTAGAGTGCTGGCTCCACCCACTTCCTCCCTCCAGAGGCTCCAGGCTCCAGCAGCTTCTACAAGCCAGGCACCGACCAAGGAGAAGAATCTGATCCTGAGCAGTGACAGTGACTGACACAGTGACAGAGAGTGACGACTAGTACAAAAGTGAGTACAATTTAATCTATGTATTAAAGAAAAAAAAAAAAAAAGTGCCCTGCCCTTTGCCATTAATGTTAAAGCAGAGTTCCAACTTCTACCCATTTATAATGAGATGCACTGACTGATTCTTTTACCAATGCAAACTATTTTTTTTTTTTGTAAGGAAATACCGTTTTTCTTCTTTATTAATCCGCACTTCCGGGTCCTGCTGCCTATAGGTGATTACGTTATTCAGCGATTCGCAAGGGCTTCTGGGATAATGGCGTCATGTATCCCAGCAGCCCTTGCGAATCGCCTAGTGACGAAATCTTGCGTTATTTCCAGACTGGCACCAGCTGTTCTCAGGGATGTATTGCATTCAGTCCGCTCTCTGCCCCGCCTCCTCTCAGTGAGCTCTACAGGATGCGGGGCGGAGCGTGGACTGAATGCAATATATCCCTGAGAACAGCTGGTGCCAGTCTGGAAATAACGCAAGATTTCGTCACTAGGCGATTCACAAGGGCTGCTGGGATACATGCAAGGAACCCTTGCGAATCGCCGAGTGACGTAATCACCTATAGGCAGCAGGACCCAGCAGTGCGGATGAATAAAGAAGAAAAAACGGTATTTCCTTACAATAAACATAAAATAGTTTGCATTGGTAAAAGCATTTTTAAAGGGGATTACGTACATCTCAACTTATTAAAATGGGTGGAACTCCGCTTTAACCACTTAAGGAATAGGCCTATTTCTGTCACTTTACAAGTTAAAATCAGTATTTTTTGCTAGAAAATTACTTAGAACCCCCAAAACTTTTTTTTTTGCAGAGACTAAGGCCCCTTTCACACGGGCGATCCGATCCTCCTTTCAGTTTTTCAGGCGGCCCGGATCGTATACTCCATGCATCCCTATTGGGCAGCGGATGTCAGCAGAGACATCTCCACTGACACCCGCTGCTATCCGATTCAATCCTGTCCCTGAAATCCGAACAGTTGGAAACCCTATTTTCCATCCGTCTGGCGGATCAGATGAGAATGGACAGGCGGTCCGTTCTCATCTGATCTCCCTATAGAGGACAGCGGGGATCTGACAACTCTGCCTGCCATCCGCCGGCTCAGCGGGGATCTGACAGGTCCGTCTCCACACACAGAGCAGAGGGAGCTGTCATCCGCCTGCTCAGCGGGGATCGGCAGATTGATCCCCCCGCTGAGCAGAATGGACCTCTTTGGACGGTGCGCCGTGTGAAAGGACCCTCACTCTAAAGAATAAAATGGAGATTGTTGCAATTTTTTTGTCACATCGTATTTGCGCAACGGTCTTACAAATGCAATTTTTTGGGAAAAAATACACTTATGTGAATAAAAAAAAAAAAAAAAAAAGAAAACTGTAAAGTTAGCCCATTTTTTTTTCCTCTAATGTGAAAGATAATTTCCTGACAGACTCCATGGCAGCACACGTATGGGTAGGCTCCGCCTCCTCTCCTACCCTATAGGACCCCACTCCCATAAATTTTTGCTCCGAGCCAGGAGCCGTGTTCCTTTTTTGTCCTCCTTCCGCAAGAGAAGTCTTACTTTATAGGATGCGTTTTCTTACATACCTGGTGGCGTGTGGCTTTCCTGGATGATGCCTTTTCTACCTTAGTCCAGCAATCTCAGTACTACTGGGTGGACCCGGGCAATTTGAAATGATGCCGGAAGATGCCATAAATCCTGAATGAGAGGTGGGCTGCATCGCTTGGCCAAACGTCCTTGCTACTAGCGGGAGGCCCTTATGCCCTGACGCACACGCTAGTCTCCGGTTGAGGAGCGTTCCAGGTCCTTCTGTCGGTATTGGTGGTAATGTATTGCTTACTTTTATATTTTATATCGTTTTGCTTCCTGGTTAGTATGGCGGCTGGAGCGCTCTTGCGTTCCAGGCCGTCGCTCTCCGCTCCTCCCCCTGCCTCCTGATTCCCAGTCGGATGTTCATTGCGAGGCTTGGTTCCTAAGTGGTCTGCGCATGTGCGCACGCCACTTCCGGTCCTCCATGACGCGGTGGCGTTGGGGGGGGCGTGGCTTTACGGCTCCCGGGAAATTTAAACAGCTGATGGAGCTGTCATTCTTGGGATGTCTGTGGGCTTTTGCGGCGGCCTCCCCACGCTGTGTCTCTGCCTGTGTTTGGTAAGTCCTGTGCTGGGTCAGTCCTGCTTGAATGGGGGAGGGGAAAGGCGGCTATGGGGAGGTAAGATTGAGTTCTTACATCCTTCCTATTGCAGGTTATCTTGCTGTGATTTGCAATGGATGCCTCACCGCCCCCCGGTGGCCAGTCCCTGCGCAACAGGTGAGCTTTAGCTTTTAACTCTCGCTTGTCTGCCAGCTGGCTTACTGTAGCCTGAGCTTTTCTTTCCTTTGTTTTCAGCCCTTTTAGGTCTGACCAACGTCCTGCATCGGGATCAAAGGATAGATCACCTTCAGGCCATCACCATGCATCATCCAAATCCAGGCACCATAGATCCAGGTCTAGGTCTAGGCGCCATGATGATTGTCCAAGCCGGTCTTCCCGACATGCTGACCGCCCCGCACACAAATCTTGCTGGGGTTGTAGGGCTGTAGTCCCTGAGGATAGATCCTTGTGTGATGCCTGCTATTCTCGGGCAATCAAGGAAAAACAAGTCCCAGATCCACCAGTGGAAACCCTGGTCAGGCGGATCGTGCAAGAATCCTTAAGGGATTGGGATCCCAACCGGCTGTCTGGTCATACAACTGATACTCCAGTTCTCCCTCAGAGGGAAGACGTAGAGCCAGGCACTTCCCAGCCTAGTCGCTTCTCGGATTCCTCTGAAAGCGAGGATGACCTAGAAGACCAAAGTTCAGGTTTTGATTTTGCCATGATCTCTCCGCTGGTGAGAGCGGTAAAAGAGGCATTAAAATGGGAAGAGCCAGCAGACTCCCCAGCAAAACAGAAGAAATACTTTAAACATCTCAAGAAAGAACGGGATCATTTCCCTTTTCTGAGTGAGCTGGGGGAAATCATTACAGACGAATGGCATGGAGTTGAAAGAAAGAATTCCTTATCGTCCAAATTTTCCAGGCTATATCCTTTTAAGACCGACAAAGTGAAGCATCTTGATTCTGCACCTACAATAGACGCAGCCTTGATGAGGCTAGTCAAACACGTTACCCTACCTTTGGAAGATTCCGTCTCATTTAAAGATGGTCTGGATAGACGAATTGACACGGATCTCAAAAAGATCTATCTGTTAGCTGGTATGACCTGCAAGCCAGCCCTAGCCCTAGCAGCCACATCCAAAGCTATGGAGGCTTGGGTAGATAACGTGGAGACCACACTGCAAAGTGTCTCAGAGGAAGCAGCCAGAAGCTCGGCTGTGTATGAGTTAAAGTTGGCAACGGCCTTTTTGGGAGAGGCTTCCATTGATATCATTCGCCTGGTGGCGCGGGTCATGCTCTCTTCTGTCACGGCCAAACGTGCTTTATGGTTACGTCCCTGGCTGGCCGATCCTGCTTCCAAACAAGCCTGGTGCAGGATTCCGTTTGAGGGTGCGTCCCTTTTTGGCAACAAACTGGACAGTGCCATTACCCGTGCCACTGGTGGTAAATCAGGTTTCCTCCCTCAAGATCGCCGTTTGCTTGACCGCAGAAGATTTCAGCACAAACCAAGTTCGGATCGATCCAGAGAAGCTCGCTCTTACAGGCCTGGACGTGAGTTCAGAAAGAATTGGAAAAGATCTCAACCTACAGGTCAGAAGTTCAACAAGGGAACACCTTCAAGTGGTCGGGAGACCACAAAGTCTTTTTGATATCAGGCCTGCTCAAGCGTTGCGAGTAGGCGCTCGTCTACAGCAGTTTGCGCACGTTTGGGCAGCCTCGATTACAGACCAGTGGACCGTCAAGACCGTGTCCCATGGTCACGTTTGGTCTTTCGAAGAAACTCCAATTCTGCGGTTCATCCCTACGGCTCTACCTCGCGTGGAAGAAAAGAAGTCAATTCTTCTGTCTTACGTAGATTCCCTGATCTCTCAAGGTGCTGTCATCCCAGTTCCGGCCAAAGAAAGATTTCAAGGCCTTTATTCACCTCTATTCATGGTGCTAAAGAAAAACGGTTCTTGGAGGCCGGTCATAGACCTGACTCATCTGAACTCTTTCATAAAGAAAGAGAGGTTCAGGATGGAGACACTCTTCACTATCCGCCAAGTTGTGCAACCAGAAGATTGGATGATCTCCATAGATCTAAAAGATGCCTATTTCCATGTCCCAGTGGCAGCAGAACTACAAAAATTTCTTCGCTTTGCCGTGGGTCAAGTGCATTTCCAGTTTACCTGTCTCCCTTTCGGGCTTACCACCTCACCTCGAGTCTTTTCAAAGATCTTACTGGCTATTGTAGCTCTGATCAGATCGAAAGGGATCCGACTGTTTCACTACTTAGACGATCTGCTTCTTCTTTCTCAAGACCAAGCACAGATTCTGCAACACAGATCTCAGGTAATCTCCACCCTTCAAGAATTCGAGTGGCTCTTGAATCTGGAGAAAAGCCATCTGGATCCGACAAAATCCTTGATCTTCCTGGGGGCACTCTTCAACACCTCCAGAGGCACCATCTCTCTTCCAGTGGAGAAGATTCCAGTGATCCGCAGCAGAATACAGCTGGCAATGTCAACCCCTTATCTTCGGGCATCACAGTGTCTGAAAATAATAGGGACCATGGTCTCCACGGCCCCCATGGTCAAGTGGGCACAGTGGAGGATGAGGCCCTTTCAAATCGGTTTCCTCCGCCAATGGAGCAGCGGGAATCCAGACACTCCTGTACGGATAACATCCTCTATGAGGGCGAGTCTGTCCTGGTGGCAACAACGGGAAAATCTCCTGAATTGTCATTCGATCGTTCCCGTTCCTTGGATCGTTGTGACATCGGATGCCAGCCAGACGGGCTGGGGGGCGCACTGCCTGTCAGACGTGGCCCAGGGCAGGTGGGACTTTCCCACCCTCGGGTTGGTCTCAAATGTCCTGGAGCTTCGGGCAGCTTTTCGTGCCATCATGGCTTTCCGTCACTTGGTGAAAGGGTCCTCGGTCCTCCTACGGCTAGACAATACGACGGCAGTCGCATATATCAAGAGGTAAGGGGGCACCCGTAGTTCCTCCCTTCTGGAAGAAGTGAAACCGATCATGGCATGGGCCCAACGGAATCTTTCCAATCTATCAGCTGCTTATCTTCCAGGAGTCCAGAACGTTCGGGCAGACTTTCTGTCAAGAACCAATCTAGACAACAACGAATGGTCTCTTCATCCAGAAACCTTCAAGTGGGTCATATCTCTGGGGATTCTTCCGGAGGTAGACCTGTTTGCCTCTCCAAACAATGCCAAACTGACGAAATTCTACTCGAGATGGCGTTACCCCCAAGCCTACGGGGTAGATGCTCTGACGGACCACTGGAAGTTCCACAAAGCATATGCTTTTCCCCCGGTCCCAGTGATATTCAAGTTCCTGCAGAGACTCAGGAGAGAGAGGGTAGAAGTCATAGCAATTCTTCCGTTTTGGCCAAGGAGGCCCTGGTTTCCTCTGCTGCTCCAACTGAGCTTTCGGGATCCTGTTCCCCTGCCATTCAGGCCGGACCTTCTATCTCAGGGTCCAGTGCTGCATCCATGCCCAGCGCAGTTACATCTCATGGCATGGTCCTTGAGAGGGAAAGACTAAAAGCTCTTGGCTGTCCAAGTGCGGCAATGTCCACAATGATGAGTGCCAGGAGACCGGGCACCGACAAAGTCTACGAGAGGATCTGGTCTAAGTTTGAGGATTACATGTCTAATGAGTCCGATTCCATCACTAATCCTAAGATCCATCACATTCTGGGGTTCCTCCAGACAGGCTTAGACCTATCTCTGGCTGTTGGCTCTCTCAGAGTACAGATCTCAGCAATCTCTGCCTTCACGGGGACCTCATGGGCAAAACATCCTCTGGTCCGGCAGTTTTTCAGAGGTGCGTCAAGAATGAGACCTCCCAGGAAACCCAGGTTCCCCAAATGGGACCTTCCACTAGTCCTTGAGTTTCTCTCAGCAACAGTTTTGGAACATGGAGATTCCTTCTTCCTTAAGAATCTGTCTATGAAGACGGCCTTTTTAGTAGCCATCACATCGGCTAAACGTGTCTCTGAAATTAGTGACCTGGGTTGCAAAGAACCTTTTCTGACATTTTTTCCTGATCGGGTCGTCCTGGTCCCTATGCTAGGGTCCAATCCGAAGGTAAATTCAGTTTTTCATGTCAACCGAGAGATTGTTTTACCTACATTCAAGTCTCAAGATGACCAGAGTACCCATCCGTTGGACGTGGGTGAAGTCCTACAATCATACTTGAAGTTCACAGCTTCTTTTCGCAAAACAGACTATCTATTTGTTCTCTTCTATGGAAAGAACAGAGGCAAGAGGGCTTCTTCCAGAACTATTTCTAGTTGGATAGTTCAGACCATCCAGTGGGCATATAGAGCCAAGGGACTGGCTCCTCCGGAAGTGGTGACGGCTCATTCCACCAGAGGGATTTCTACGTCTTGGGCGGCTTCCCTTCATGTTGCACCAGATGTCATTTGCAGAGCGGCCTCATGGTCCTCAATTAACACTTTCATGTCACACTATTGTGTTGAACCTGCTTCCTTATCCTCAGTTGATTTTGGTTTAAAAATTTTGTCTGTTGACGGTGCAAATTAAACCTATTTCTGTTTGACCAGCAGTTGCCCACCCGGGTGTGTATGGCTAGTTATTTCCCATACGTGTGCTGCCATGGAGTCTGTCAGGAAAACGGAAAATTTATATCAATACTTACCGTAATTTTCCTTTCCTGATAGAACTCCATGGCAGCAGGAGTTCCCTCCCATCTGCTGGAGTAGTCTATATATGGAACACGGCTCCTGGCTCGGAGCAAAAATTTATGGGAGTGGGGTCCTATAGGGTAGGAGAGGAGGCGGAGCCTACCCATACGTGTGCTGCCATGGAGTTCTATCAGGAAAGGAAAATTACGGTAAGTATTGATATAAATTTTCCGTTATAACGCGGAGTAAATAGATACCCAACATGTCATGCTTCAAAACTGCACACGCTCACGGAATGGCAACAAACTTTTGTACTTAAAAATCCCCATAGGCGTTGTTTAAAAATGTCTACAGGTTACCAGTTTAGAGTTACAGAGGACGTCTATGGCTTCAATTATTGCTCTCGCTCTAATGATCGCGGTGATACCTCACATGTGTGGTTACATATGTGGACGCGACTTGCGTATGTGTTCGCTTTTACACGCGAGCTCAGAGGGACGGGATGCTTACATTTTTATTTCTTATTTATTTTATTTTATTTTTTTTTTTTTTACACTATCCCTTTTAAAAATATTTTTTTTGATCACTTTATTACAAGGAATGTAAACATCCCTTGTAATAGAAATAAGCAGGACAGGTCCTCCTCGATGTGAGATCTGGGGTCAAAAAGACCTCACACTTCACATTAAGTGCCGGTTCACATTTCTGCGATCACAGAGATCGCATGTAATTAGGAGCGCACTGTTATTATTACACTTGTAATAATAAAGTTATATGTGGTTAAACGTATCCTGGCTGTTTGTAATGTAATATTCTAATCTGGAATAATAAACGTGTCACTGTTTTAAACAAGGTTAGGACCGTATAATACGTTAAAAACAGTTCTGTAAGCAACACCTTTTTTTCTGGCAGTGCCCCTCCTGAGATTAGACTCTGGATCCGCCCCTGCCTGGTGTGCATTTCCATCTGCCGTCCAGCCGTCTCTTCTCAGATCAATATAGACTCGTAGATAATTATGGTATAACACATTACCTTTAATATCATTTGAGGTTAGCGTACCCTTACATTTTATACACCCTTTATCATTCTGCAATATAGGTGGTTCCCTCCCCCCCATTGGCTGCTATATCGGTGTGGTTGACACAATATCCGTGCACCTTAGGAGGTTGGTTCACTTGCCAGTATTTACTATTTGCTGTGATATTGAAAGATATACAAATGTAATTGGATTATTCTGTGCATTGTTGATTAATTATATTTCTATTATGTTTGTCTTGTTAAGAGAGTGTACAACCGTCTGTGGTCCTGAAGAAGCGTAATGCGAAACGCGTCAACCTTCTCAGACTAGTAACGCATTTACCTCTCCTAACCATCATATATTGTACAATGTCTTTATATCCACTATGAACCTATATGGAGGTTTTTTCCTCTATAGGTCCTTTTGTTTTTAATTTGTTATCACATGTATATACAGTCTTTGTCTTTTTTTAAATATATCAATAAAAATGTTTATGTTTTAAACAATTTTTCTGCCTATCCACTCATGTGCCTTTAAAGTCCGTATGTTCTATGGTGTAACATAATTGCACCATTCCTCTTTTCTTGTAAATTTAGGATTATGGCACACCAGGGCTAGCTCATTCCTTTGGTCTTATATGAATACATTGGATATTTTTTAACAGTCAAAGTAGAAAATGTCAATTTTTTTTCGCAAAATTTTCGCTCTTTTGTTATTAATATTGCAAAAATGAAAAGCGCAGAGGTGATCAAATACCACCAAAATTAAGCTCGGTTTGTTGGAAAAAAAAGGACGTAAATTTAGTTTGGGTACAGCGTTGAATGACCGCGCAATTGTCAGTTAAAGTCGCGCAGTGCCAAGTTGCAATAAGTGGCCTGGACGTAAAGCAGGAAAATCCTCCGGTGGTAAAGTGGTTAACAAGGAGGCCCCCAGATCCTGCCCCCCCCCCATATGTGAGTATGGGGAAAATCCTCTGGTGGTAAAGTGGTTAACAAGGAGGCCCCCAGATCCTGCCCCCCCCCCATATGTGAGTATGGGGAAAATCCTCTGGTGGTAAAGTGGTTAACAAGGAGGCCCCCAGATCCTGCCCCCCCCCCCATATGTGAGTATGGGGAAAATCCTCTGGTGGTAAAGTGGTTAACAAGGAGGCCGCCAGATCCTGCCCCCCCCCCCCCCATATGTGAGTATGGGGAAAATCCTCTGGTGGTAAAGTGGTTAACAAGGAAGCCCCCAGATCCTGCCCCCCCCATATGTGAGTATGGGGTACATAGTACCCCTACCCATTCTCCAAAAAAGTGTCAAAAAGTAATAAAAACAAAGACAGTTTATGACAAATCCTTTATTGAAAATAAAAAAAAAAACAGTGTCCCCTGATGTAGATCGATTGTCAATCACGACGCCCGCCGCACCTGAGAAAAAAAAAAAAAAGACTCTCTCGCTGACATGGAGGCCATCTGCCTACTTCAGGTTCCTCCATTTGACATTTCTTATATAGGTGGCGGGGCCACCTGTCTACGTCACCTGGTGGCACCACCCCTTCTGACATCACAAACCAGTGCATGCTGGGTCTGTGACGTAAGAAGGGGCGGTTCCACCAGGTGACGTAGATAGGTGGCCCCTCCCCTTGCCTATATAAGAAATGTCAAATGGAGAAGCCTACAGTAGGCAGATGGCCTCTGTGCTGGCGAGAGAGTCTTTTTTATTTTTCAGGTGCGGTGGGCTGCATAATTGATGATGGATCTACATCAAGAGACACTGTTTTTTTATTTTTTTATAAAGGATTTGTCAAAAACTGTCTCTGTGTTTTTTTTTGACACTTTTTTTTTTTGGTGAATGGGTAGGAGTACCAGATACTCATTCACATAGGAGGGGGGCTGGGATCTGGGGGCCCTCTTGTTAAAGGAGGCTTACAGATTCCGAAAAGCCCCCCATTTCGAGGGCATGTGGCCTGGTACCTGGTATGGGTCAGGAGGGGGGGGCTAGCTCCTCCCACCCCGCCATTTCCTGATCTGCCAGGCTGCATGGCGCCAGGGTCTGTTATGGATTTTTGGGGGGATCCCATGCTGTTTTTTCTTTTTACATTTTGGCGTGGGGTTCACCTTACAATCCATACCAGACTCTAAGGGCCTTGTATGGACTTGGGGAGCCTACGCCATTTTTTAAAACATTTTTCTATTGCCGGGGCAATTGCCGGCATTCTTTTCTTTACATTTATCTGTCATTGGGAAAGCCAGCTGACAGTTGATAAGTCATGGTTGTTAAAGACGCAGGCGACTGGCTTCCAGTCCTGCTGATTAAAAACCAGCTATTCTTCATTCAGAATTCAAATTGGTCGTTCATTTTTCGACCGATCCGAATTCTAATCATTCAGAAAAGTTGGAATTCATTAGAAAACGAATAAAAAAAACAAATTTTAATGGGTTTCAATGAAATTCATTACTATTCCTTACTACTTAATTCGGAGATTCGGATACATCTGAATATGGTGTGGACTGGACTCTGGAGTGAAGGAGGGGGGGGGGGGGGGTCCGTGGTCAGGTCCGTCTGCCACCCCCGACCGAAGGAGCACCAGCTGGCACTGGTTTTAACCCTTCAGCAACTTGGGATGAGGGGGTGGGAGAGCATATGGGGGGGGGGGGGATTTCTATTTTGCCTAGGGCGGCAAAATTCCTTGCACCGACCCTGTGTCTAAGCCTCACCCTTCCAGCTTGCAGGAAGTACATTCTGCTACAGAATGAATATTGGACCAATCAGACGCCTCCCTGCTGGTATTGCATGCACTGTTAATTTTGACACAATCCCCAACATTATGTGCATATATTCAGCCCTGAACCTGCAAGGAACCTCCACCAAGCTTCACTGTTGCATGGAGACACTCATCCTTGTACTGCTCTGCAGGCCTTCAGCAAACTAACTTGTAGGCAGATATATAAATAAGTGCAGCGCTGAAATGAAAAGGTAAACAATGAATTGTTCACATAAGAAATACAAAAATCTAAGAATTAATAAAAATTCAATGAAAAATTCTAAAAGTAAAAATTCAATCAATACATAAATAAATGATGTGAGTCCCATATAGAGTGAGTCCATATGTGAAGAAGATTATTAAAATCTAGCCAGCGAAAAAAAAAGGTAAATTCAGTAGGTGGTGTAGAAATCAACAGATAACTGAGGAATGATGAAGATGATGAAAACTTCTCAATGTTTGTAGTTCTTATTGGATCCACCCCTCCAAGGTGCCATATTACGGTCAATAATTTGGAATCGTGTGCCTGTCGGGTTACTGTGATGATACCGAGAGTAATGTTTAGGCACATTGTGATTGTTTTTATTTTTGATAATATTTGTAATGTGTTCATTAACACGGACATAAAATTGTATCGTGGTGCGGCCAACATATTGTTTGTTGCAAGGACACGTGAGCAGATAAACAACATGAGTTGTGGTACAGGTGGAGAAGAAGGAGATGTCATATACAGATTGAGTAACAGTTGACTGAAAAGAAATACTGTATTTTCTGGCGTATAAGACTACTTTTGAACCTCAAAAAAATCCCCCAAAAATGGGGGGTCGTCTTATACGCTGAGTATAATATCTCCAAGGTAACCTAAGTATAAGTATTACTGGTAGATGAAAATTAGGGGGGTCGTCTTATACGCCCAGTCGTCTTATACGCCGGAAAATACGGTACATTTTCTGCGTTTGTCACAGTTTAATTGACATACCCTACATCTCCGACATGGGAAGTAGCCAACCAAGTCAGTGAAGAATTGAGGTCTAGATGGAGGATCAAGAACATTTGGGGCTAATTTCTCTTTAAGGCAGATATAGGTTTCCCCTCCATTCTGTAGGTGGTACTGTGCCATTATACAGATGAAGTAAAGTTTGTTAAGAGAGTTATAGTATATATATAAAGGAGGCTTACAGATTCTGAAAAGCCCCCCATTTCAAGGGCATGTGGCCTGGTATGGGTCAGGAAGGGGGGGGGCTAGCTCCTCCCACCCCGCCATTTCCTGATCTGCCAGGCTGCATGGCGCCAGGGTCTGTTATTGATTTTGGGGGAGATCCAATGCTGTTTTGTTTTCACATTTTGGCGTGGGGTTCACCTTACAATCCATACCAGACTCTAAGGGCCCTTGTATGGACTTGGGGAGCCTACGCCATTTTTTAAAACATTTTTCTATTGCCCGGTAATTGCCGGCATTCTTTTCTTTACATTTATCTGTCAATGGGAAAGCCAGCTGACAGATGATAAGTCATGGTTGTTAAGGACGTAGATGGCTGGCTTCCCAGCCTGTTGCTTAAAAACCAGCTATACTTCATTCAGAATTGGTCGATCATTTTACGACCGATCCGAATTCTAATCATTCTGAAAAGTTGGAATTCATTAGAAAACGAATAAAAAACAAACACATTTTAATGGGTTTCAATGAAATTCATTACTATTCCTTACTACTTCGTTCGGAGATTCGGATACATCTGAATATGGTGTGGACTGGACTCTGGAGTGACGGGGGGGTGGGGGTGGGGGGTCCGGTCCATCTGCCGCCCCCGACCGATGGAGCACCAGCTGCCACTGGTTTTAACCCTTCAGCAACTTGGGATGGGGGGTAGGAGAGCATATGGGGGGCAGCTATTTTTATTTTGCCTAGGGCGGCAAAATTCCTTGCACCGACCCTGTGTCTAAGCCTCACCCTTCCAGCTTGCAGGAAGCACATTCTGCTACAGAATGAATGTTGGACTGATCAGACGCCTCCCTGCTGGTATTGCATGCACTGTTAATTTTGACACAATCCCCAACATTATGTGCATATATTCAGCCCTGAACCTGCAAGGAACCTCCACCAAGCTTCACTGTTGCATGCAGGCACCAGCCCTTCAGCAAACTAACTTGTAGGCAGATGTAGGTTTCCCCTCCATTCTGTAGGTGGTACTGTGCCATTATACAGATGGAGTAAAGTTTGTTAGGAGAATTATAGAATATATAGGTGTAGCAGTCCTAGGAACAACGTCCTATATCCACATCCTCAATTAGACACTTAGTAAAAAAGGAAAGGGGTTTTTGGAGAAATATCTCTCCTACCTGTAGGGATAGGACTTTAAAGGATGTGCGGCACGCAAACACAACATACATCACCGGCCTGGTAGCCACCCGACAGAGTATATAACCCAGGCGGGGGCCAGTTTTTTTGATGAGTACTGGACCGTGCCTACGATCTTCCAGTGGGTAAGGGCAAATATATATCAGTTGAAATGAATAATTAGTTTGAATTGTATCATTCGGGAGATATGTCCAACAAACGGAACACCAAATCTCATTTTCCTCAACCGCCCGTATGTCAACAGAAGCCTCTGGGAGCCGCATGTGTTATATATACTGTCGGGTGGCTACCAGGCCGGTGATGTATGTTGTGTTTGGTTGCCGCACATGCTCGAATGATTGACGGATTTCCACTGAGGGGAATTGTTTACAATAATAACTTGGCTAACACAGAGGGTCCCTTAGGAAGCGATGTGTGAACAACTTGTTCTGCGAAACATGTTATACCTCCTGACCATGTTTTCCAACAAGCATATAATTATGTAATGGTATAATACCCCTTCTGAGCCGATGTGGGTTTACAATATATTTCTTTCATGTATTTTGTGATCAAATGTTTTTATATCTATTTATATGTGAATAAAATGTAATCTTTTAAACTAACGATTGTAGTTTGATGTGCTCATCCATATGTGACAACCCTATATCCTTTAACCACTTGCCGACCGGTCACGTTGACTGTACTGTGGCAAAGTGGTTCGTTATCGTCCAGCGACGTAGTACTACGTCGCTGGACTCCTCCACCTGTAGGCGGCGCTCGCGCGCCGCCGGAGGCGCGCTCCCGCTGTTTTCATTCACAGCGGGAGTCGGGCCAGGGGAGGAGCGGTGGCGATCGCCGCTGCTCTTCCCCGATCGTCGGGGAATCAAGTTTGGAGATCCGCCCACCTGTGTAAACAGAGCAGGCGGATCTCCTCAGTGACAGGGAGTGACAGATTGCAGTGTTCAGCATAGCTGAACATCCGATCTGTCCCTGACTCACTCAGTCACCTCCCCCCCCCACACGTCAGTAAGCACCAGGCATACATTAACCCCTCCCTCTCCAATAAAATTAACCCCATTCCCTGCCAATGTCATTTTTATAGTAACAGTGCATATATATAGCACTGATTACTGCAGTAATGTCACTGGTACCCCCAAAAGTGTCAAAAATGTCAGTCAAGGGTCCGATCTGTCCGCCGCAATGTCGCAGTCCCGCAAAAAAAATCGCAGATCGCTGCCATTACTCGTTAAAAAAAAAAAACACCAAAAATGACAGAAATCTTTCCCTTAGTTAGTAAACGCAATAACTTTTGCGCAAACCAATCAAAATACGCTTATTGTGATTTTTTTTTTACCAAACATAGGTAGCATAAAACAAATTGGCCAAAAATTTTAAAAAATTTTGATTTTTACATTTTTTGGGGGGAATTTCATATAAAAAAATGTTAAAAATATTGTTATTTTTTCAAAATAAACGCTCTTTTTTTGTTTATAGCGCAAAAAGTAAAAATCGCACAGGTGATCAAATACCACCAAAAGAAAGCTCTGTTTGTGCGAAAAAAAGGACGTAAATTTCGTTTGGGTACAGCGTCGCACGACCGCGCAATTGTCAGTTAAATTCGCACAGCGCCGAATCACAAAAAGTGGCCCCGACGTAAGACAGCAAAATCCTCCGGTGGTAAAGTGGTTAAAGTCCTTTCCTTATGGGTGGGAGAGATATTTCTCCAAAAACCCCTTTCTTTTTTTCTTTGTTTGGACAATTGTCCCTTCACAGACTTTGTCAATCTTTGAGAGAGGTCAGCTGTCCAATTGGACACTGTTATCTCTTAAGATCTACAGTTGCCATCTTGATGTAGGATTCTATATAATAGGGTAACCAGTGTAATTTGGGTGTGCCTGGACAGTGCCGTCCTGGTACACCACCAACCGCCACCCCTCCAGTGGAAGCTGTCCTCCGGTAGTACAGGCTCAAGCCTAATAACACTTTAAACCTAAACTGCTATATTTCCCTATATCAGTGCCTACAAATACTGTTATTATTACTGCTAATCCATATCGAAGGTAACTATAACAGCAAGAACTTTGTGTGTGGTCTCTACTTAATTTGAGCCTTCTGTTACAGCCAAATCATTTAAATTTGAACTCATCAGAATAGAACACCTGTAGCCATTTTTCGCAACACTGGTTCTTTATTCTGTCATTTTGTATTTTTATTAAAGGAAACAAAATTCTATGTGGTTTTCATTCAAGTCCATTCATTCTAATATTGAATGTCAAAAGCAAACAAAACTCTGAAGCAAAACAAACCAAGCAGCAGGACATTGATGACCTATTAAGCATTGAGGCTTTATTCCGTAAACGATTTTGGACTTCGTCCCCTCCCAAAGACCTTCTACTAATGCGTTTTACCACTCAAATCTTAGCCTTGAGTGGTGAAACAAATTAGATGGAAGGACTTTGGGTAGGGACTAAGGGCTAGGTAGGGTCTATGCTTGGTTTGTTCTTGGAGAGTGTTTGAAGTGTGGAGGGCTCCCTTCCAGTCAGCACTTAAAGCGGAGTTCCACCCATTTTTAATAGGTTGGAATACATAGATCTATGTAATCCCCTTTAAAACGGCTTTTACCAATGGAAACTTTTTTTTTTTTGCTAGTAAATACCTTAATTTCTGCTTTATTCCTCCTCTCCTCACTTCCGGGTCCGATCGGCGATGACGTCATTCGGCGATTCGCAGTGTGTGCTGGGATGTATTCTATTCCAGAAATCTCGCAGGAGCTGAGCTGTAACACCGTGCCTGCCCCGCCTCCGCCCTGCCTCCTCTCATTGAGTTGTATTGTATGCCATGTATTCAGGCCGTTCTCTGCTCCGCCTCCGCCCCGCCTCCTCTCATTGAGTTGTATTGTATGCAATGTATTAAGGCCGTTCTCTGCCCCACCTCCGCCCCGCCTCCTCTGTGAGTTGTATTGTATGCCATGTATTCAGGCCATTCTCTGCCCCGCCTCCGCCCCGCCTCCTCTCAGTGAGCGAGGACTGAAATCATTATATCCTTACTGAGCTCACTGAGAGGGGGCTGGGCGGAGGCGGGGCAGAGAACGGCCTGAATACATGGCATACAATACAACTCACAGAGGAGTTGGGGCGGAGGCGGGGCAGAGTACGGCCTTAATACATTGCATACAATAAAACTCAATGAGAGGAGGCGGGGCGGAGGCAGGGCAGAGAACGGCCTGAATACATGGCATACAATACAACTCAATGAGAGGAGGCGGGGCGGAGGCGGGGCAGGCACGGCCCAGTACAGCTCAGCTCCTGCGAGATTTCTGGAATAGAATACATCCCAGCACACACTGCGAATCGCTGAATGACGTCATCGCCGATCGGACCCGGAAGTGAGGAGAGGAGGAAAAAAGCAGAAATTAAGGTATTTACTAGCAAAAAAAAAAAAAAAAAAGTTTCCATTGGTAAAAGCCATTTTAAAGGGGATTACATAGATCTAAAGTTCCAAAAATGGGTGGAACTACACTTTAAGTATTAGGATGTAGGCAGGCATTCTACTTTCTCTACTGTAGGTGGCACTCATCCACAGCGACAATGGAAATGGAGGAGGAAGTTGAGAGGGACCCAGTTGCTCTATGGTTTCTTCGATCTCAGAGAGGCAGCAACCAATTGGATGCTGGAACCCCATATGACTTTGGTGGCCATCTTGGGTTAGGCCATAGGTCGGCAACCCGCTGCTCAGGAGTCGCATGCGGCTCCTTTAAACCTTTGCCGCGGCTCCGGGGCGGATGAGGGGAGGAGACGCACTGTGTGTCACGCAGAGCCGCCGATTGGCGGCCTTCTGGGTGTCATCGGTGGGCATATATGCAGTGTTATATTTGTTTTAAATGTCGCAATGGTTTTGCGGCTCCCAGTTTTTTTTTCCCTTCAGAAACGGGTCCAAGTGGCTCTTTTTTTCTTAAAGGTTGCAGACCCCTGGGTTAGGCAGACTCTATTTAAGACCTTGGCTCCCGGGTTTTGCAGGCATTGCGCTTGTGGCTAGAGTAGGGACAGGTCGCCTTTTTGTCAGGAACAGTGCTTAGCATCAGCAAGAGGTTACGAACAAATAGGGAAAGTGCAGGGACACACCATCCTTCATGACAGCCTCCCCACTTGGGTATGGACTGGGAAGGCCACAATTTGCCTCTCGATACAAACGATGTGGGCGCACCTGAGACTTTCCACTACTTTTCATTGCTGTTACTGCCTGTGAGTGTTCCAAGTTGGGATGCCTTCCTCCCAGGAGACAGTGGGAGTTTGCACCTGCCAGTGGAGGATATTTGAATGTGACCTCTAACCAGAATTGTGAAGTACTTGTGTACGACATTCATCATATTATTGAATGTACTGAGAACTTTTGTACATTAGCTCAGTTGGCAGGCTTTGGGGTTGGATCAGGGAGGGTGTGGGGGGGGGGGGGGGGGGGTGGGGGGGAGGCCAAAGTGGGTCTATGCATGATTTGTTCTTGTAGTGTGTCTGGAGTGTGGACAGCTTCCTTTCAGCCAACACCCACGTATTGTGAGACAGCAGGAGTCTGTGCCTGTGTAATGGTGCTGGTGGCTGAGCCTGACGTGCAGAGGTAGCCTCGTGGGATCTGGTACAACAGGAACACGGACGGGTCACACTGGTGGTAGACACGGGCTAGTCTGAGGTGCGGAGTCTAAGTGCTAGCTGGTTTTCACTAGAGCCCCTGGTGGTGGGGATAGACTGCGCTGCAAGCTAACACCAGGTCGCGGTCCCCAGGGTTGCCCCACCAGGAGGTGAACACGTCCAGAATCAGAAGCAGATAAGCCGACAAGGATAAGGCAGGAGAGTGGTCACAGGAACGAGCCAAGGTCAGGGCGGGCAGCAAGCAGACGAAGTAGTGGACAAGCCGGGAGGTCGATCAGGAAGTCAACAGGAAACAGCAGGTTCAGGATCAGGAAGTACAGGTAAAGCTGCAGACAAGACAGCAATGGCTCAGTGCTGCTGTGGTGTTTAAATAGGCCAGCCTTTTGCCAATTAGTGCAATTAGTCTGCACTAAGTTAACTCTTAACTGGCAGATTCATGACAGCACTTCAGTGTACACAGGGAGTGTTCCTAACATTGCCCCCCCCTTAAGGGCAACCTCCGGGTGCCCAATAGGTTTTTCTTTTGTGGGTGACTGCGAAAGAAAGCATAGATCAGTTCTTTAGCATGGATATTCCGTTCCGGTTCCCAGGAATTTTCTTCCAGGCCGTAACCTTTCCACTTTATGAGAAACTGTAATTGACCTCTCCTCCTCCTGCAATCCAAAATAGCTTCCACCTCATATTCTTCCTCCCCATCGACAATCACAGGTTCGGGTGGTTCCGAGCTTCTGCCCGGGAAGGAGTTAGGGACTGTAGGTTTTAACAAGGAGACATGAAACACCGGATGAATTCTAAGAGAATCAGGTAAGTGTAATTCATATGAGACCTCGTTGAGTTTCCTCTTGACCGGGAAGGGTCCAATAAACTTGGGTGCCAATTTCTTTGAGGGACAGGCTAGGCGGAGGTTGCATGTAGATAGCCATACCTGGTCACCTGGTTGAAGGATTAGTTCCCCTCTCCTCTTCCTGTCAAAAATCTTTTTAGAGGCTGCTTGTGCCCTTATTATAGCATCCTGCAGCAGTTTACAATTGCGGTTGAGGAAGCTAATGATATCCTGTACTGCTGGAACTGTGGGTTCAGCGGGAACGTCCGGTAAGAAGGACGGATGGAAACCGTAGTTTGCGAAGAATGGAGCTTGCCCTGTAGCAGAATGTTTAGCATTGTTGTATGCAAACTCTGCCAATGGTAGTAGGGCCACCCAGTCATCCTGGACAAATGTGGTGAAACAACGGATATACTGTTCCAACGTCTGGTTTGTCCTTTCGGTTTGTCCATTAGTCTGAGGATGGTAGGCGGAAGACAAGGACAGCTCAATCTTCAACGCGTCGCACAAGGCTTTCCAGAAGCGGGAGGTAAACTGGACCCCTCTATCTGAAACAATATTTGCAGGAACCCCATGAAGCCTAACGATCTCTTTAATAAAAACTTCTGCAGTCTCCTTGGCCGTGGGCGTATTCCTGAGTGGCAAGAAATGGGCCATCTTAGATAGACGATCAACGACCACAAAAATGGCGGAACAGCCCTCTGAGGGGGGAAGCTCCACTATGAAGTCCATGGCGACCATCTTCCAAGGCCTGTCAGGGACTGGTAGTGGCCTGAGCAGGCCCCACGCCTTGTTTCTTACAGACTTGCTCCGGGTACAGACGGTACAAGACTTCACGTACTCCCTGCAACTCTGTTCCAGATCTGGCCACCAAAATGTTCGTTGTAATAGATCCAGGGTCTTATGAGTACCAAAATGGCCCGCCAGAGGGTGGTCATGGCATAACCCTAAAACCGTCACTCGGACCTCTTCAGGGACAAAGATCTTGTCTTCAAGCCATAATAACCCATCTCTGGGTACCAAGGACACCTCAGGGAGACAGAGATTCTTTGCAGAAGCTTGCTTTATTTGGGCCATCAGGTTGGTCTGTAATAACAAAAAATTACCTGCGGACAGGATGGTGTCGGGTACTGGCACTTCCTTTGGATCATCAAACATGCAGGAGAGCGCATCTGGCTTGACATTTTTAGATCCCGGCCGGTAGGTAATATGGAAGGAAAATCTTGAGAAAAACAATGCCCAACGTGCCTGACGTGGCCTCAGCCGTTTAGCAGCTCTTAAATACTCAAGATTCTTGTGATCTGTGAAGATGAGGATAGGATGCGTTGCCCCTTCCAACAAGTACCTCCACTCCTCAAGGGCAGCCTTAATGGCCAGAAGTTCTCGATCGCCAACGTCATAGTTCCTTTCTGCTGGGGAAAGTTTACGAGAGAAGAAGGCTATAGGATGTATGAGATCTTTAGTACCCTGCCTTTGCGAAATAACTGCCCCCACGGCCACTTCTGATGCATCTACTTCAAGAAGGTAAGGAAGGGCAGGATTCGGGTGACTCAGGATGGGAGCAGTTGTAAAGAGCCTTTTCAAGGTTAGAAAGGCAGTCTGGGCTTCAGGAGGCCAATTGAACCGGGTATTCTGCTTCGTGAGCTGTGTAATGGGGGAAATGATGTCAGAGAATCCCTTAATAAATCTCCTGTAAAAGTTGGCAAAACCTACGAAGCGCTGGACCCCCTTCTTGTCTGACGGGGGTGGCCAGTCCAAGATGGCTGAGACCTTTTGGGGATCCATCTTAATTCCTTCAGTGGAAATTATGAGACCTAGGAACTGAATACTCTGGCGTTCAAATTCGCACTTCTCCGGCTTGGCATATAATCCGTGTTGGCGGAGTCTGCCGAGGACATTTTTGACATGTCCCCGATGTTGATCCAGGGATGCAGAGAAAATCAAGATATCGTCCAGGTAGACAATAACAAAGATATCTAACCAGTCTCTGAAAATATCATTTACAAAATGTTGAAAGGTTGCTGGGGCGTTGCACAGGCCGAAGGGCATCACCAGATATTCAAAATGCCCAAACCTGGTGCGAAACGCTGTTTTCCACTCATCCCCCTCACGAATACGGACCAAATTATAGGCCCCACGTAAGTCTAACTTAGTGAAAATGGAGGCTGACCTCAGTCTTTGGAAAAGTTCTGGTACCAGGGGAAGAGGGTAACGGTTCTTGACCGTGATCTTATTTAGTTCCCGATAGTCCACACAGGGGCGGAGAGAGTGGTCCTTTTTTTCCACGAAGAAGATTCCTGCCCCTGCTGGGGATGTCGATGGACGAATGAACCCCTTCTTTAGATTTTCATCCACGTATTCTTTCAGAGCCTCCAATTCCCGTTCTGACAAAGGGAAGATACGACCGAATGGAATCCCGGCCCCAGGAAGTAACTCGATCGGGCAGTCGTATGTGCGATGAGGAGGAAGGGTCTCGGCCCCCCGTTTACTAAAAACGTCCAGGTAGCCATGATAAGGCTTAGGCACAGCAGAAAGCAGATCTGTGTCAGAGTCCAAACAGAGCAGGGTACTGGCAGGGCTGAGAGAGACCGGTAAACAGGAGTTTATGCAGTAATCAGACTGAAATTTGATCGTTCTTGTCATCCAATCGATTTGTGGGTTGTGGGCCTGCAGCCACGGCAATCCCAGGATAACCGGAAATAAAGGGGAAGCAATAGCATCCAGGCTGAGTAGCTCTTTGTGACCTGAAGAAGTGACCATAGGAAGTGGAGGGGTCTCCTGAGTCACAGGTCCAGACTTAATATGAGACCCATCTGCAAGAAAAATGGAAAGTCCTTGAGTCTTGGTTTGAAGAGGGATGTGTTGTTGGATGGCGAACGTGAGATCAATGAAACAGCTGCACGCTCCAGAATCAATAATTGCGGTGACTGGTATTGTACCTCCCGGGAGTTGAAACGAAACAGGGAGCGCTAAGTGAGTAGCACTGGCAGCGGATGCTGGATAACTTGAAGGAGAGATGGAGAGAAACTTACGTAACTTTGCTGGGCAAGAACGTACGTAATGGCCGGCTTCACCACAGTATAGGCAGAGGTTATTCTTTTGCCGGCGGTGTCGTTCTTCAGCGGTTAGGGTAGACCGCATAACGCCAACCTGCATGGGTTCTGGGGCATCTGGTGTGAAGTTAGCAGGAGCCAGGTTGGCCGGAATGGGCCTGGTGGAGGTGACATGAGCCGGAGTTGCGAACCGCGGCATCATCCAGAACGGGCGTGGGTGCTGGGCAGACCTTTCCGCACGGCGCTCACGAAGCCGGCGATCTATCTGGATAGCCAATGAAATCAATGCCTCTAGGGAGTCTGGAATGCCAACTCGGGCTAGCTCGTCCTTCAGACCCTCAGATAGGCCTGAGCGGAACTGGTGACGTAGCGCTGCGTCGTTCCACTCGGTATCAGTACTCCACCGTCTAAAATCCGAGACGTACTCCTCTACTGCTCTGCGGCCTTGCTGGAGTGCATGAAGAGCAGCTTCCACTGTGGAAGTGCGCTGTGGATCATCATATAATTGAGCCATGGCACCAAAAAAGGAAGACAAGGAGTCTAGGTGTGGGCTGCACTCTTCAAGAAGTCGGTGTGCCCAGGACTGGGGTTCATCCAAGAGTAGGGAGATGACAAATCCAACCTTGGTGGCTTCCAAGGAGAAAGTCCGGGGCTGCAGTGAGAAATAAAGTTCGCATGCGTTTCGGAACGCCCTAAATTTGTCCCGATCTCCTGAAAATCGCTCTGGTGTAGGAACCCTGGGTTCAGGTGGTAGCATCACCACTGTGGGTCCTGAGACCGAACCTGTTGGTGTCGTGGAAGTTGGGGGTACCAAAGAAACAGGAGGGATCCCCGGGTTAGTCACAGAGTGCATGCGTTCCTCCAAGTGCACATAGCTGTCCTGGAGCGACTTGACTGTTTGCGACAATGCTGCCAAGTGTTGGCAGATCTCGTCCAGAGGAGAGGCCCCTCTTGCAGGCTCCGACATGGCTGTCTTGTACTGTAATGGTGCTGGTGGCTGAGCCTGACGTGCAGAGGTAGCCTCGTGGGATCTGGTACAACAGGAACACGGACGGGTCACACTGGTGGTAGACACGGGCTAGTCTGAGGTGCGGAGTCTAAGTGCTAGCTGGTTTTCACTAGAGCCCCTGGTGGTGGGGATAGACTGCGCTGCAAGCTAACACCAGGTCGCGGTCCCCAGGGTTGCCCCACCAGGAGGTGAACACGTCCAGAATCAGAAGCAGATAAGCCGACAAGGATAAGGCAGGAGAGTGGTCACAGGAACGAGCCAAGGTCAGGGCGGGCAGCAAGCAGACGAAGTAGTGGACAAGCCGGGAGGTCGATCAGGAAGTCAACAGGAAACAGCAGGTTCAGGATCAGGAAGTACAGGTAAAGCTGCAGACAAGACAGCAATGGCTCAGTGCTGCTGTGGTGTTTAAATAGGCCAGCCTTTTGCCAATTAGTGCAATTAGTCTGCACTAAGTTAACTCTTAACTGGCAGATTCATGACAGCACTTCAGTGTACACAGGGAGTGTTCCTAACAGCCTGTAAGTGGTGGATATTTGACTTTCTTACAAAGGTCATTGGCCAAGTTGTTGTGTCACGGTCAGGGGTCAGGCTGAGAAAACCAGTAGCTTTAGCAGTAGATAGGGTCCCACTGACTAGCAGGATAAGTACACAAGCGGGTCACCCTGGGGCAAGATGCAGGCTCAATCGAGGTGCTGGAATATAAGCACTAACTAGTATTCACCAAAACCTGGTGGTGGGGATGGATTTTGCTGCATATTACCAGGTCACATTCCTAAGGTTTGCCCCACCAGTTGGTGAGCAAGCCAGGGTCCAGTAGTAGTTTGGGTGCTCTGAGGAAGAGGCTGAGCCTCGAAATGCGTCAGCCGTCATCTCATCGGATTATGGACTTTCATATGGACTATTCCTGACACTGGAGCAACTGAGCTTGTTATAATCATTTTTACACCTGTGTTTGTGAGTAGCCATTTTATATGTTGCATAAATAAAGCCTATTATTGAGGATAATGCGCTAGGTCAGTGCGCCCTTTCTTTGTTTCTTTTTGCCTTTAGTACCGTTGGACTACCCCAGTCCTTTTTGGGCTGCAAGACCTAGCCATCCAAGATGCCAGCTGTAAGTCCCGTGGGGAGTGTGGTCGGGGAGCTTGGATTCTAAGCGCAGGAGAAGGGTAGTATCACCTTATTGTTTTGGTCCAGTAGTAGATATACCAGATTGGGATCAAACAGAAGTGTAGTCAGTAAACAAGTCATTGGTCAGTTACAAGCAGCTGCAGGTTGGGATCAAGTGGAAGCGCAGTCAAGAAACAAACCAAGGTCGGTAACAAGTGGTAGTGGAGATAAAGACAGCTGCAGGTACGCAATGGAGCAACATATTGGCTGGAGAGAGCACAATAATCTGGCAAACAGAAAGTGCTAAGGCAAGGCCGAAATCAGGAAGTTCGTGGGAGAAGCAAAGAATGCAAGGTTGACCAGAGAAAAGAGACAAGGCAAGATTTTCCTAAGGGATCAGACAGGGAGCTGTCCAGCATCTCAGGTGGCACAATGATAAGAGCCACAACCAGACATCACAGAGGTCGCAGGTTCAGACCTGGACCTTGATACATTAAATGGTGTGAGAATTTTTGTACAAACATTCATTTGAAGATCATCTAAGGACTGGTAAGCTGCATATATTACATCGCTGCTCTTGGGTTTAGGTAGGCCTCAACATAAAATAAACATCAGGTTCCCAATTGTACTTTTTTCTCCTTTTTACTCATACATTTCTCCACCAGTCAGTAACACAACGCAGAACTTGGCGTAGTCTTGGCTCTTTCTCCCTCCAAGGCTTTGAGACTTTTATATCACAGAAAGATCTTATTATCTGCAGACCTTGCTCTAATGATTTTCCGCAAACGCACTCCCTCATTTGTGAGGTACATGAATCTAAAATAAAATCAGATTGTTAAACACGCCCCTCATAAAAATAAACATTGATCCACATGCACGCTCTTTGAACAAAAAGACAAGCTTTGATTTCTGTGGTTTGCTGCTTCCATATGAAAGTCCCGGTAAACGTTTAAGATCTGTGATATCGAGTAAAAAAAAGAATATAAACCCGTTCCGTATCTCGCCGGCTGCTGCTGGATGGGCGTGCAGAACATCTGAAGATCTGGATTCTCCTTTGTAGCCGGTAATGAGACCTGAACAACTAAAGGTTCCTGTCTGGTTTGTGTCAGCTGACAGTTTTCATAGCAGAGCGCTATGAGGAACGCGCCAATCTGTATCCCCGCCATCTGCATGGGGGATGATGTGATCTCTGTACATATATGATACACGTGTAATGATGCTGACTGCAGAATAAGAACCGCTGTCTCATTAAAGGGAGATGGCAAAAGGTGCCAACACGTTGGATGATATAAGAGGCAATGTAATGACACAGTCGTCCTTACAATATTTTTGGGGCATTACCTTCATTGATCACATGCATGTCCTTTGTTGGTCCCTGACAGTCGCTGCTACAGGAGGTGGAGGGGAAACATCAATTCCAGATGGGAACGAGCCTCGGGACACAGGCAGCAGATGTGACTTTTCTTTAGTTCCAGGGAAAAAAATATAATTAAACATGTTTGGTTTTTTTTGTATATGTCACATATTTATGTACTTTCATTTTTTTTCTAGGCCCCAGGAGAAAGTATTTTTAGAACTGTTGCAGTTCTCTCCTTCTTTCTTTCCTTTTTTTCCCTTCCTTTCTGCTCCCCTTCCCATCTCTTTCCTCCTTTTCTTACCTTTCCTTTTCCCTTCTCCTCCACTCCTTTCCTCTATCTTTTGCTCTTTGTTTCATCTACCCTTTCCCACTAGTGTTGAGCGAACACGGACTGTATTATTCGTGTTCGTACCGAATAATTGGATTTTTGTTACCCGAACACGGACACGGACACTTTACTGTATGTTCGGGTAAAAAATCCGTGTTCGGTCGTTTTACTTCCGGGTTTTGCATGTTTTGGCGCTCTTTTCATGGCGGGCTTTCAACAGCCAATCAACAATCGTTTAACTGGTGTGCCTTAAGCTATCCCAGCCATGCCTGCAAATGTATGAGTAGCTGTGATTGGCCGTCTGAAGCATGTGACCAAGTCTTTATAAGTTCGAGGCAGCCGCAGCGGCGTCATTCTGCTGCTTAGCTCAGGGACAGAGCACACATACGTGCTGGCTGCTGATTAGGGAAAGACAGGCAGGGAAAACGAATTGGTGTCCGGATAGAATTTAGGGTCAGGTCGGAGTGTTTAGGCAGGGCGAGTTGTAGGCATTTTAGGGATAGAGTCTGCTGAATTATAGGGTCAGTGTGTTCTACAAACTACAATCGATATTGCTGTGTGGTGTGGGATTGGAGATAGGCAGGTGTCAGTGATCCACATCCATTTTTCTGTGTGTGGGCTGCAGTGAACACAATCTTTTTGGGGTGCAGTGAACACAATCCTTTTGGGGTACAGTGAACACAATCTTTGTGGGGTGCAGTGAAGACAATCCTTGTGGGGTGCAGTGAAGACAATCCTTGTGGGGTACAGTGAACACAATCTTTGTGGGGTGCAGTGAAGACAATCCTTTTGGGGTGCAGTGAACACAATCTTTGTGGGGTGCAGTGAACAAAATCTTTGTGGGGTACAGTGAACACAATCTTTGTGGGGTACAGTGAACAAAATCTTTGTGGGGTACAGTGAACACAATCTTTGTGGGGTGCAGTGAAGACAATCCTTGTGGGGTGCAGTGAAGACAATCCTTGTGGGGTGCAGTGAACAAAATCTTTGGGGGGTGCAGTGAACAAAATCTTTGGGGGGTACAGTGAACACAATCTTTGTGGGGTACAGTGAACACAATCTTTGTGGGGTGCAGTGAAGACAATCCATGTGGGGTGCAGTGAAGACAATCCTTGTGGGGTGCAGTGAACAAAATCTTTGGGGGGTACAGTGAACACAATCTTTGTGGGGTACAGTGAACACAATCTTTGTGGGGTGCAGTGAAGACAATCCTTTTGGGGTGCAGTGAACACAATCTTTGTGGGGTACAGTGAACACAATCTTTGTGGGGTGCAGTGAAGACAATCCTTGTGGGTGCAGTGAAGACAATCCTTGTGGGGTACAGTGAACACAATCTTTGTGGGGTGCAGTGAAGACAATCCTTTTGGGGTGCAGTGAACACAATCTTTGTGGGGTGCAGTGAACAAAATCTTTGTGGGGTACAGTGAACACAATCTTTGTGGGGTACAGTGAACACAATCTTTGTGGGGTGCAGTGAAGACAATCCTTGTGGGGTGCAGTGAACAAAATCTTTGGGGGGTACAGTGAACACAATCTTTGTGGGGTACAGTGAACACAATCTTTGTGGGGTGCAGTGAAGACAATCCTTGTGGGGTGCAGTGAAGACAATCCTTGTGGGGTACAGTGAACACAATCTTTGTGGGGTGCAGTGAAGACAATCCTTTTGGGGTGCAGTGAACACAATCTTTGTGGGGTGCAGTGAACAAAATCTTTGTGGGGTACAGTGAACACAATCTTTGTGGGGTACAGTGAACACAATCTTTGTGGGGTGCAGTGAAGACAATCCTTGTGGGGTGCAGTGAACAAAATCTTTGGGGTGTACAGTGAACACAATCTTTGTGGGGTACAGTGAACACAATCTTTGTGGGGTACAGTGAAGAAAATCCTTTTGGGGTGCAGTGAACACAATCTTTGTGGGGTACAGTGAACACAATCTTTGTGGGGTGCAGTGAAGACAATCCTTGTGGGGTGCAGTGAAGACAATCCTTGTGGGGTGCAGTGAACAAAATCTTTGTGGGGTACAGTGAACACAATCTTTGTGGGGTACAGTGAACACAATCTTTGTGGGGTGCAGTGAAGACAACCCTTTTGGGGTGCAGTGAACACAATCTTTGTGGGGTACAGTGAACACAATCTTTGTGGGGTGCAGTGAAGACAATCCTTGTGGGGTGCAGTGAAGACAATCCTTGTGGGGTGCAGTGATCAAAATCTTTGTGGGGTACAGTGAACACAATCTTTGTGGGGTACAGTGAACACAATCTTTGTGGGGTGCAGTGAACAAAATCTTTGTGGGGTACAGTGAACACAATCTTTGTGGGGTACAGTGAACACAATCTTTGTGGGGTGCAGTGAAGACAATCCTTTTGGGGTGCAGTGAACACAATCTTTGTGGGGTACAGTGAAAACAATCTTTGTGGGGTGCAGTGAACAAAATATTTGTGGGGTACAGTGAACACAATCTTTGTGGGGTACAGTGAACACAATCTTTGTGGGGTGCAGTGAAGACAATCCTTTTGTGGCGCAGTGAACACAATCTTTGTGGGGTGCAGTGAACACAATCTTTGTGGGGTGCAGTGAAGACAATCCTTGTGGGGTGCAGTGAAGACAATCCTTGTGGGGTACAGTGAACACAATCTTTGTGGGGTGCAGTGAAGACAATCCTTTTGGGGTGCAGTGAACACAATCTTTGTGGGGTACAGTGAACCCAATCTTTGTGGGGTGCAGTGAAGACAATCCTTGTGGGGTGCAGTGAAGACAATCCTTGTGGGGTGCAGTGAACAAAATCTTTGGGGGGTACAGTGAGCACAATCTTTGTGGGGTACAGTGAACACAATCTTTGTGGGGTGCAGTGAAGACAATCCTTTTGGGGTGCAGTGAACACAATCTGTGTGGGGTACAGTGAACACAATCCTTGTGGGGTGCAGTGAAGACAATCCTTGTGGGGTGCAGTGAAGACAATCCTTGTGGGGTGCAGTGAACAAAATCTTTGTGGGGTACAGTGAACACAATCTTTGTGGGGTGCAGTGAACAAAATCTTTGGGGGGTACCAGTGAACACAATCTTTGTGGATTACAGTGAACACAATCTTTGTGGGGTGCAGTGAAGACAATCCTTTTGGGGTGCAGTGAACACAATCTTTGTGGGGTACAGTGAACACAATCTCATACTTCTGAAGATTTGAGGGTGCTGCCTGTTTCATCCTCCTCCTCCTCATCCATCCTTTTAGGGGTACAAACAATAGTAATTGGGGCCTAGTGTGCTTCTGTACGTGTGAAAAACATACACTTTTTTTTGATCATATTTCCTATTCCGCTATTCAATAAAAACCTTTGGGGATCAATTAAATTGCGGGATAGTCTGTGTCGGTACGTGTGAGATCCACCTTTCCAAGTTTTTGGGGTTCATCTCATACTTCTGAAGCTTTGAGGGTGCTGCCTGTTCCATACTCCTCCTCCTCCTCCTCCATCCTTTTAGGTGTACAAACAATAGTAATTGGGGCCTAGTGTGCTTCTGTACGTGTGAGATACATACACTTTTTTTGATCATATTTCCTATTCCGCTATTCAATAAAAACCTTTGGGGATCAATTAAATTGCGGAATAGTCTGTGTCGGTACGTGTGAGATCCACCTTTCCAAGTTTTTGGGGTTCATCTCATACTTCTGAAGATTTGAGGGTGCTGCCTGTTCCATACTCCTCTTCCTCATCCTCCCTTTAGGGTAGGAAAAAATTTAATCGGGCCTAGTCTGTGTTTGTACGTGTGAGATACACAGTTTTTTATCCTATTCCGCTATTCAATACACACCCTTTTGGTGTAAAAAACATTAAATTGCGGCATAGTTTGCATATTTGACTGTGAGATACACCCGTGCGATACTGTTGTTCTTTTGTTCTGCTATTCAATAAAGACCTTTCTAGGGCAAGATCTTAAATTTCAGAAATATGAGGAGAGCGTCAAAGAGGGGCCGTGGCCAGGGTCGTGGTGCTGCTGCTAGAGCTCCTGTTGCAAGGAGAGGACGTGGTCGATCTGTGCCAGCTACACGCACAAGTGAAACACCTTCCTCAAGTGTGAGTAGGCGACAGAACCTGCAGCAGTATTTGGTAGGGCATCATACGCCTCTAGAAGTGATGAGGCCAGAACACAGAGAGGCGATAGTAGATTGGTTTGCTGCTGACAGTGCCTCCAGTTCCTTCACATTGTCTCCCACCCAGTCTACTGCAGAAAGGTCAGAGTTGGCACCTGCAGCCAATGTCCAACCGTCTTTCACCTCACCCCCTTGCAAATCAGGCAAGCAGTCTGAGCCCCAAGCCATACAGCAGTCTCTTATTCTTTTTGAGGACTCTGTCAGCAGGGTTTCCCAGGGCCATCCACCTAGCCCTGCCCCAGAAGTGGAAGAGATTGAGTGCAGCGATGCCCAACCACTTATTTCTCAAGATGAGTACATGGAAGGACCATCACAGCACGTCTCCGATGATGACGAAACGCAGGTGCCAACTGCTGCGGCGTTCAGCATTGTGGAGACCGACAGGGAGGGCAGGGGTGAAGACTGGGTGGAAGATGATGTGGAGGACGATGAGGTCCTCGACCCCACATGGAATGAAGGTCATGCAGGTGACCTGAGTATTTTGGAGGAAGAGGCGGTGGTTGCACAGAGCCACCAGCACAGCAGAAGAGGGAGCAGGGTGCAGAAGCGGAGCGGCCGTGCCCTAGACACTACGCCTGCTACTGCCCAACGCAGCAAGGGAACGAGCGCACCAAAGTCAGCTCAAAAGAGTTCTCTAGTGTGGAAGTTCTTTAGAAAATGTGCTGATGACAGGACACGAGTGGTTTGCACCCTGTGCAATCAGAGCCTGAAGCGAGGCATAAACCTTCTCAACCTGAGCACAACCTGCATGATCAGGCATCTAAGTGCAAAGCACGAGCTGCAGTGGAGTACACACCTTCAAAACCAAGAAACGTCTCTGGCTCATCCTGCTTCCTCTTCTGCTGCAGTCTCGGCCGCTCCAGCCACCTCTGTAGTCATACCGGCACCTGCCACCCCGCAAACAGACGATCTGTCAGCAACACCACCATCTGGGTCACCAACAACCATCTCCACAATGTCCCGTGGAAGTGTTCAGCTTTCCATCTCCCAAACACTTGAGAGGAAGAGGAAGTACCCCCATACCCACCCACGATCCCTGGCCCTGAATGCCAGCATTTCACAATTATTGGCCTTTGAAATGCTGTCATTCCGTCTGGTGGAGACGCCCAGTTTTAAAAAGCTTATGTCGGTGGCTGTCCCACAGTACGTCGTGCCCAGCCGCCACTACTTTTCCAGGCAAGCCATCCCTTCCCTGCACAACCAAGTGGGGGAAAAAATCAGGTGTGCACTGCGCAACGCCATCTGTGCCAAGGTCCACCTAACTACCGATACGTGGACCAGTAAGCACGGTCAGGGGCGTTATATCTCCCTAACGGCACACTGGGTAAATGCAGTGGCGGATGGGCCTGAGGCGGATAGCAATTTGTCGCATGTCCTTCCACCACCGAGGATTGCAGGGCGCTTCAGTTTGCCTCCTGTTCCTAACTCATCCTACTCCGCTACCTCATCCTCTACCGCCTCCTCATCCGGACAGCGTAATACCTTCACCACCAACTTCAGCACGGCCAGGGCTAAACGACAGCAGGCAGTTTTACAACTTGCCTGTTTGGGGGACAAACCACACACTGCGCTGTTGTGGAGGAGCATGGAACAGCAGACAAATGAGTGGTTGCTGCCAGCGAGCCTCAAGCCCGGCCTGGTGGTGTGCGATAATGGGCGAAATCTCATAGCAGCTCTGGGCCTAGCCGGTTTGATGCACATCCCTTGCCTGGCGCATGTGCTGAATTTGGTGGTGCAGAGGCCTGAGCTTGCCCTTTACGCCTTGGAGGTGCTGGCGTGCCCTGCAGCCAGTGTATTATCTGAACGGGTATTTAGCACGGCTGGGGGCGTTATAACAGACAAGCGCAGCCGCCTGTCCAGAGACAATGTGGACAAGCTCACGTTCATTAAAATGAACCAGGCATGGATCCCACGGGACTTTTCCGTACCTTGTGCAGAATAGCAATGGATACCGACCTTACCCACCCATTGTTCCATTTTTGCTCTTTCTCACTCTTTTGGGGTGTACCCTCATTTAAAATTTGTGAAAAGAAGCAGTGTTGGCTACCTCGTCCTCCTCCTCAGGGCCAGATTAACGTAGGGGCTATTGGAGCTGCAGCTCCAGGCCCCTACCTTTTATATAGGCCCCGGGTTGGCCATATTCACTGTGACCGCTCTTCTGTCACTTGTAAACACAGAAGTCTGGCTTCTATGCTCGCTTCCCCAGGCAGCACCCTCAGAACCTCCCCACACAGCGCGAAGGCCTGACAAGGAGGGACAGTTGCCGATGCATGGATGTGTTTATGGGCTTCAGAGACAGCATCCCATGTTGAATTAGGCATGCATGGCTGCACCCTTCCTCCTCTGGGTGCATGCCAAGGCACGGCCCTTAAGGCCCTTCAAAATCCTCAGCACCAAGACCATGATGCTCTTAATCCGGCCCTGGTCCTCCTCCACCGCTGCTTCCACCTACACCGCCCATAGGTGTGCGCAGCCTATTGCATTAGGGTGTGCACCCCAAAGTTGAAATACACATGCATGTGTTTGCCTACATGTACATGGCCCCGATACATTACTCTCCCTGCTGGCAAAGAGAAATAGAGCAGAGCAGGTCCGAGGGAGATCTTTCCCATCTCCTCACTGGCAAACAGAGCGATAATGCTATGTGCCCTAGGTGATTAGGGTGTGCCCAGGTACACCCGGCACACCCTGTGCGCACGCCTATGACACCGCCACATCCACCACCACCTCAACCTCCCTCCTACTCCATATGGGCCTCGTCCTTCAGAGATGAAGAACATTGTTTTATTTTTCTGTTTTTTTTTTGTTGTTTTAAGTTATTTCCCTATCCACATTTGTTTGCAGAGCACTTGCCATGCTCTTAACTACGTTTTGCTGCCATTTGCAGAACTCTAGCCCATTCCATTGGTGTTTTAGAGCCATTTTAGTGCCTTAAAGTTCGGGTCCCCATTGACTTCAATGGGGTTCGGTGTCCGGGAAAAGTTCGGTAAAAGTCCGGGACACGGACCCGGACTTTTTTTTAAAGTTCGGCCGAACCCGTCGAACACGGACATCTAGGTGTCCGCTCAACCCTATTTCCCACTTTATACTACCCTCTCCTGCCCTTCTCCTACCTTCTACTTACCTCAATATACCTCCGCACTCCTTTATTCTCCTCTCTCTTCTCCTTACCACACTGATTCCCACCACTCTTTTTCCCTCTTCTCTCCTCTCCCCCCTGACTTATGCTCCTCCTTATGTCTCCTTTTTTCTTTCGCTCCTATCTTCTTTCTCTTTGCTATTCTCTATTATCCCTATTCTCTCCCTGTTGCTCTCATCTACTTAATTTGCGTGCCCATCTCTTCTCCAATCTGCTCTCTTTCCGTAACTCTCTCCTCTCCTATCACCACCTCCACCTATTCTCCTTTCTTCTTCTTACCTCTCTCTTCTTACCTTCTCTTCTTTCTTCTTCTCTACCCTCCCCTCTACCCCTCTCCCATCTCTTCTCTCCTCTCTCTTTTCCTCTCCTTTTACTCTTTTCTTTTTACCCCTCTTCTCCCACATATCTCTCCTCCTCTTTTTCACCCCCCTCTTTTTCCCTCTCTCCTTACCTCTCCCCTCCTCTTCATCCTTCTCTTTTACATGTTCTACTTTCCACTCCTCACCTCCATCCTTCTCCTTTCCTTTCCCTCGCCTTCCCTTCCCTCCCCTCGCCTTTCCTCTCCTTTCTTCTTTTTACTCTTCTTCACCCCTCTCTTTTTCTCCCTTCTCCCCACTTAGCTCCAATCCTCTCCTCCATTCTCCTCTTCCCCTCTTTGCTCTCCTTTTCTCCTTTCGTCCACCTTCCTCTCCTCCCCCCTTTGCTCTCCTTTCCTCTCTTCTCCATACCTCTTTCCTTTTCTCATCTCTTCTCTCCTCTACCCTCCTCTCTTTCCATCTCATTCCTTCTCTTCTTTCTCCCTTTCCTTTCCTTTCCTTTCCTTTCCTTTCCTTTCCTTTCCTTTCCTTTCCTTTCCTTTCCTTTCCTTTCCTTTCCTGTTCCTTTCCTTTCCTCTCCTTTTCCTGTTCCTTTTCTTTCTCTCTTCTCTCCATGTTTCTCCATTGCATTCCTTCATCCTTCCTTTTTCCACTCTCTCCTCACCCCTCTCTTCTTTGCTCTACCATCCTCTCTCTTCCTCTTTCTAATCTCTCCTCTACTTTCGCCCATTCCCTCTCCTTTCCTCTCTTTTCCTTATCTCTCTTCTCCCCAACTGCTGTCCTCTTTTCCCCTCTATCCTCTCCTCTTCTCCTCTTTTTCACTCTCCTCGCCTCACCCTCCCTCTCTTCTTCTTTTTTTATTTTTACTTCTTATCTTCCCACTCCACTCTTCAATTCCCTCCTTTCCCTATCTTCTCTCTTCCTCTTCTTTGTTCCTGTCTTCTCCACCATCCTCTATTCTCCTTTTCACTCTCTTTTTCTGCCTTCTCCAAATATCCCTCACATCTTCTCTCCTTTCCACTACCCCCCCCCTCTTCTTTCTGTATTTCTCTTCTCCCTACTTTCTTCCACTCCTCTCCTCCATTCTCCCCTATCTCCTCCCTTCCCCTTTCTGCTGTCCTTTTCTTTCCTCTCTTCTCCATACCTCTCTCTTATATCTTCTCCTTCCCCCTGTTCTCCCTCTCTTCTTTCTGTACTTTTCTTTTCCAAATATTCTCCAATCCTGTCCTCCATGCCCCTCTTCCATCATCCTCTCTTCCCCTTACTCCTCTACTCCACCCCTCTCTTCCAACTTCCTCTCTTCCCCTCTCTCCTCTCCTCCACCCCTCTCATCCACCATCCTCTCTTCCCCTCTCTCCTCTCTTCCCCTCTCTCCTCTCTTCCCCTCTTCCACCATCCTCTCTTATCTTCTCTCCTCTCCTCCACCCCTCTCTTCCACTATCCTCAATTCCCCTCTCTCCTCTTTTTCCCTCTCTCCTCTTTTTCCCTCTCTCCTCTCTTCCCCTCTCTCCTCTCTTCCCCTCTCTCCTCTCTTCCTGTCTTCCACCATCTTCTCTTATCTTCTCTCCTCTCCTCCACCCCTCTCTTCCACTATCTTCAATTCCCCTCTCTCCTCTTTTTCCCTCTTCCACCATCCTCTCTGCCCCTCTCTCCTTTGTTCCCCTCTTCCATCATCCTCTCTTCCCCTCTCTCCTCTCCTCTACCATCTCTTCCACCATCCTCTCTTCCCCTCTCTCCTCTCCTCTACCATCTCTTCCAACATCCTCTCTTACTCTCCCTCCTCTGTTCCCCTCTTTAATCACCCTTCATTCCCTTTCTTACTCCTCTCCTCCACTCCCTCTCTTCCACCATCCTCTCTTCCCCTTAGTCCTCTCCTCCACCTCACTCTTCCACCATCCTCTCTTCCCCTCTCTCCTTTGCTCCCCTTCTTCCACCATCCTCTCTTTCCCTCCCTCTTCTCCTTCACCCCTCTCCTCCACCATCCTCTCTTCCCCTCTCCCTTCTGTTCCCCTCTTCTAAAATCCTCTCTTCCCCTTACTCCTCTCCTCTGCTACACTCTTCTGCTATTCCCCCTCATCCGTCTCTCTACACCCCCCCCCCCCCTCCCACCCAGGTTTTGCATTTCCCTCTTCTCCAGCAGACAGCTCTCTTTGGTGTGTGTCCACACACATCTATATAGAGATCTGAGCTCTGGGGAGTTTTCTGCGATTACCTCTCTGTGGCTGGCAGCTTTCTCTGCTGCTGGATGGAGCGTGAAGTCTGTTTTGTCTCTGGAGGTTCTCCGGGGCTCTGGAGGGCCTGGCGGATGCCGGGTATCAGAGAGAAGAGACAAGTCTGTAAGACCGTTTCAAGCTACCTGTCTGCCTGAGAATCAGCGTTCAAATCCCACAACTCCGCTGGCAAGCTTATTCCTTCTCCTGTCAGCTGCTATAATAGATACTGGCAATTTAGAGAAGACGGGTAATGCCGAGCTCTCGGTCACCGCAACAAGCCCGGATTATGTAAGATATATTGTTAGAGAACAACTCAACTTTAGGAAGCTAGTACTGTAAACCAGCGTAAGGCCATATAAATTACCTTTGAATTTTAAATCATCAATTTAGGACATTTTAAGCAAGTTTTTCACAGTGCTCCTGGGTAGGTCTGCAGGTTCTTATCCCATGCAGCCCTCATTGTGATTCGATGAGGCTGCAGGGGGTCCCAGAGAGAGGTCAGTACATCTTGGCAACACTTACAGAAAATAAGGACTCAGGGGCCCATAGGATTTAATGGACCGCATGAAAAGCCTGCAGCTTCAGCCTAAAGCTGACAAATTCCAAGCAATGCCTTCCAGTAGGGCTCTGCTGCATGTGCTCCTGCAGTTGGCCGATGGGCTGTCTGACTGTCAGGTCTATTGGATACGCAACCCAATGGCTAAGGCCAAAGCTAAGGATGAAGCCAGCAACCTCAGCCTAAAGCTGGCGAGTTCAAGGGTATGCCTTCCAGTAACAAGAAAGCTAGAAACCTTGTCCTAAATCTGCAAAGTCCTGAGGTATGCATTCCAGTAACAGGAATCTTCTGCATGTGCTCCTGCTGTTGGTCGATGGGCTGTCTGTCAGGTCTATCAGATAGCCAACCCAATGGCTAAGACCAAAGCTTAGGCGGAAGCCAGCAACTTCAGTCTAAAGCTGGCAAGTTCCAAGGTATGTCTTCCAGTAACAAGACTGCTGTATGTGCTCCTGTAATTGACTCATGGGCTGTCTGTCAGGCCTATCGAATTGGCAATGTAATGGCTAAGGGCAAAGTTTAGGCCAAAGCCAGAAACTGCAGCCTAAATCTGGGAAGTTCCGAGGTGTGCCTTTCAGTAACAGGACTCTTCTGCATGTGCTCCTGCAGTTGGCCAATGGGCTGTCTGTCATGTCTATTGGATATGCAACCCAATGGCTAAGGCCAAAGTTTAGGCGGAAGCCAGAAACCTTGTCCTAAAGCTGGAAAGTCCTGAGGTATGCATTCCAGTAACAGGAATCTTCTGCATGTGCTCCTGCTGTTGGTCCATGGGCTGTCTGTCAGGTCTATCAGATAGTCAACCCAATGGCTAAGACCAAAGCTTAGACCGAAGCCAGCAACTTCAGTCTAAAGCTGGCAAGTTCCAAGGTATGTCTTCCAGTAACAAGACTGCTGTATGTGCTCCTGCAATTGACTCATGGGCTGTCTGTCAGGCCTATCGAATAGGCAACGTAATGGCTAAGGGCAAAATTTAGGCCAATGCCAGAAACTGCAGCCTAAATCTGGGAGGTTCTGAGGTATGCCTTTCAGTAACAGGACTCTTCTGCATGTGCTCCTGTGGTTGGCCAATGGGCTGTCTGTCAGGTCTTTCTGATAGGCCACCCAATGGCCAGTGGAAGGAACTTGCATGGCAGGATGACAACACTGCTGTTATTTGTGAGGCAGTGGCTTAGCTCTGGCAGCCTACTAAAAGAAACGCTGTTACTGGCAGGTATATCTGGGAATTTTCCGGCTTTAGGCCAGAATTGTTGGCTCTTCATGCAGTTTACCAGATCTCTGGCTTTCAACTTAAAATCTTTGGCCTGTTGTATATGTGGTCAGCAGGGACTGGTGTGGGAGAAAGGGCCTACCATTGTCAGCCTTCAACAGGAAGTGTAAAAATAACAAATTGTCTGGCAGGATCAACAAGTAATAATGCCACAGTGCTCCTGGGCAGGTCTGCAATTTTTTGTCACATGCAGCCCTCATTGTGATTTGAGGAGGCTACAGGGGGTCTCAGAGAGAGGTCAGTACATCTTGGCAACACTTACAGAAAATAAGGATTTAGGGGGCTATACGATTAAGTGGACCACATGAAAAGTCAGCAACTTCAGCCTAATGCTGACAAATTCCAAGGTATGCCTTCCAGTAACAGGGCTCTGCTGTATGTGCTCCTGCAGTTGTCCAATGGGCTGTCTGTCAGGTCTATTGAATACTCAACCTAATGGCTAAGGCCAAAGCTTAGGCGGAAGCCAGAAACCTTGTCCTAAAGCTGGAAAGTCCTGAGGTATGCCTTCCAGTAACATGAATCTTCTGCATGAGCTCCTGCAATTGGCTGATGGGCTGTCTGTGAGGTCTATCAAATAGTCAACCCAATGGCTAGGGCCAAAGCCTACGCTGAAGCCAGAAACTTCAGCCTAAAGCTGGTGAGTTCCAAGGTATGCCTTCCAGTAACACGACTCTGCTGTATGAGCTCCTGCAATTGGCTGATGGGCTGTCGGGTCTATCGGATAGGCAATACCAATTGGCGCGAGTGTTCTTTCACATATACACTATCGGATAGGCAAACTTATGGCTAGGGGCAAAGCTTAGGCCAAAGCCACCAACTTCGGCCTAATTCTGGCAAGTTCCGAGGTGTGCCTTTCAGTAACAGGGCTCTGCTGTATGTGCTCCTGCAGTTGCCCAATGGGCTGTCTGTCAGGTCTATTGAATACTCAACCTAATGGCTAAGGCCAAAGCTTAGGCGGAAGCCAGAAACCTTGTCCTAAAGCTGGAAAGTCCTGAGGTATGCCTTCCAGTAACATGAATCTTCTGCATGAGCTCCTGCAATTGGCTGATGGGCTGTCTGTCAGATCTATCAAATAGTCAACCCAATGGCTAGGGCCAAAGCCTACGCTGAAGCCAGAAACTTCAGCCTTAAGCTGGTGAGTTCCAAGGTATGCCTTCCAGTAACACGACTCTGCTGTATGAGCTCCTGCAATTGGCTGATGGGCTGTCTGTCAGGTCTATCGGATAGGCAACCTAATGGCTAGGGGCAAAGCTTAGGCCAAAGCCACCAACTTCGGCCTAATTCTGGCAAGTTCCGAAGTGTGCCTTCCAGTAACAGGACTCTTCTGCATGTGCTCCTGCGGTTGGCTGATGGGCTGTCAGTAGGTCTATCTGATAGGCCACCCAATGGCCAGTGGAAGAAACTTAGGCATGGCATATCTGGATATTTGCAGGCTTTAGGCCGGAATTGCTGGCTCTTCATGTGGTTTACCAAATCTCTGGCTTTTAACTTAAAATCCTTGGCCTGTTGTATATGTGGTCAGCAGGGACTGGTGTGGGAGGAAGGGCCTACCATAGTCAGCCTTCAACAGGAAGTATAAAAATAACAAATTGTCTGGCAGGATCAACAGGTAATAATGCCACAGTGCTCCTGAGCAGGTCTGCAGTTTCTTGTCACATGCAGGCCTCAATGTGATTTGATGAGGCTGCAGGGGGGGGGGGGGGGGGTCTCAGAGAGAGGTCAGTACATTTTGGCAACAATCACAGAAAATAAGGACTCAGGGGCTCATAGGATTTAGGCCATATCCCCTGAAAGAGTGGGAATTATGCCTTCTGTGTGCAACCACATTTTTCCTAGTGATGAATTGTTACCAGGCTTGGCGACTCTCTGACACAATTCAGGTAGGATAGCATTTGTTTTTTAATCCAATTAGGATCCCACAAAGGAACAATTTAATTCCACTACCACAGCCGTACACACCACAGGGCCAGTTGTGGGTGGAGACTGAACAAAGGGCAATTTCAAACAACTTGGACAACCAGTCAGAGAAAAACTGCAACCCTGCTAAAAGTAGAACGTTCGCTAAGTTTATGCAAGGCTGAACTCCAGGTAGACACAATTATAAAACAGGTATTGGACGAATGTCAGCACACTGAACAAAATGACCTGTAATTTTTGTATGAGATTAATGCCTGTATCTTTAGCTCCATCTAGTGGCCAAAACGTGGTATGGTTTTGTGAAACTCCTCTTTGAGATAATGATATCTCATTTTGGCCACTAAATGGAGCTAAACACAGGCATTAATTTCTAAGAACAATTATGGGACTTTCATTCAGCGTGCACGAATGACATTCATAAGAAGGTTTTATAAATAAGCTCATTAATGTATTTAGTTTTTTCTATTCCACCTTTGAATGTATGCATTGGGCCATCTGGGAAGTGTTATTGAGGTACTTATCATCCTATGTATTTTGCATAGGGCTTTATTTGATTTGTATAATATTAGTACTTATAGGAATTCACAATTTCATTTACATAGATCTATCATATGCTGCAGTGTCCCACTTGACCCCCCCCCCCCCGGTTGCTCCAGTGCCCGCCCAGGGATCATGTGCATTTTGGTGCTACTTGCTGAGGTATGTCTCACACAGCAAATAAAGTGATATACTGTATCATTATATGTATAGATATACTTTAAGCATTATTATTTCTTTCTTGAAGATTGCTGTATTGTGTTAATGTGTCCTGATGAAGCAAATTTTGTCGAAACGCGTTGACACATAAAGACCTCTTAATTATCAATAAAGTTATCAAGGAAGACTATTATTATTGCTTTATATGTACAGTCAATCCAATTAGCACCAATATATTTGTTTTTTTGAAATGTCTCTGTTTTTAAAATCATATTTTGTATAATAAAACGTATGATTTTATATAAGACTCCATGTTTGGCCTATATAGTCCGACTTTTTTCTAATTTATGGTTTATCTATACAATATGGATTTCGGCTTTAAGTGTCACACTAATATATATATATATATATATATATATATATATATATATATATATTTTTTTTTTTTTTTACATGCAAGAAGTTAGCATCTATCTTTTGCAGCCTCTGTACAGCAAAGCACAGACTTGGAGAGGAAGGAACAGCTCAAGGAGCCATTTAGTTGTGCTATAATGCTCATGCACTATCAAGGTACATGCTGTTAGGAGGAGAGTCAGAATGACAGAGAGAGATGAACTCATCAGTCTGCTGCTTCTCCTTCCACTGTCTAATCACCATTTGGGGGCTTGTCCGGGATGATCTGGGCTCAGAAGGAGGGGTTGCATGATGCTGGCCATCAGACTAGCAGCATCAAAATAAAAACATTATGGGAGGAACAAGACCTTTACAATGAGGAGTTTACTTCCTTTAGCCTGTTTTATACAACTGTTTTCTGTTAGAGCTTCTAATCTAGGAAGTGCTGAAGATAAGGAGCAGAAGAGCTCAGAAAATCACATATACTGCGAAATGTGATAGAAAGAACAATAGCTTGGGTCACTTTAAGAACTTTGATTCTTATGTAGGCCCATTGGTGACTACTCTATAAAGATATTAAATATTATTATAAATAATATAATAAATAAACTATTCTATATAGATAATAGATTTTAATATAAATATTATAAAGTATTATATATAGTTAATACATAATAATATAAAAAATATAATACTTAAACTATTCTATAAAAATAATAAATGATAATATTAATAATACAATAAATCAATTATTCTATATACAGTATATAATAGAATAAAATATAAATATTATAAACCCTTCTATATAGATAAAACATGATCATATAAAAAATATAATACAGAGACTATTCCATATAGATAATACATAATAATGTAAATAATATAATAAATAAACTATTCTATATAGATATAAATATTATAAAGTATTCTATATAGATAATACATGATAATATAAAAAAAAAATATAATACTTAAACTATTCTATATAAATAATAAATGCTAATATTATTAATATAATAAATAAATTATTATATATATATAGATAATAGATTAAAATATAAATATTATAAACTATTTTATATAGATAAAACATGATAATATAAAAAAAATATAATAAATAGACTATTCCATATAGATAATACATAATAATGTAAATAATATAATAAATAAACTATTATATATAGATAATAGATTATTGTATAGAAAAAAATACATAAACTATTCTATATGTATAATAAATTATAATATTAATAATATAATAAATACACTATTCTATATAGATAATAAATGACAATATAAAAACATATAATAAATAAACTTTTCTATGTGGATAATACATAAGAATATAAATACTATAATAAATAAACTGTTCTATAAAGATAATACATAATTATATAAATAATAAAATAAAAAAAAAAAACTATTCTATATACAGTACCTTACAAAAGTGATATTTTATTATATCTTTTCATGTGACAACACTGAAGAAATGACACTCTGCCACAATGTAAAGTAGTGAGTGTACAGCTTGTATAACAGTGTAAATGTGCTGTCCCCTCAAAATAACTCAACACACAGCCATTAATGTCTAAACCGCTGGCAACAAAAGTGAGTACACCCCTAAGTGACAATGTCCTAATTGGCCCAAAGCGTCAATATTTTGTGTGGCCACCATTATTTTCCAGCACTGCCTTAACCCTCTTGGGCATGGAGTTCGCCAGAGCTTCACAGGTTGCCACTGGACTCCTCTTCCACTCCTCCATTAGGACATAACGGAGCTGGTGGATGTTAGAGACCTTGCGCTCCTCCACCTTCTATTTGAGGATGCCCCAGAGATGCTCAATAGGGTTTAGGTCTGGAGACATGCTTGGCCAGTCCATCACCTTTACCCTCAGCTTCTTTAACAAGGCAGTGGTCGTCTTGGAGGTGTGTTTGGGGTCGTTATCATGTTGGAATACTGCCCTGCGGCCCAGTCTCCGAAGGGAGAGGATCATGCTCTGCTTCAGTATGTCAGAGTACATTTTGGCATTCATGGTTCCCTCAATTACCTGTAGCTCCCCAATGCCGGCAGCTTTCATGGAGCCCCAGCCCATGACACTCCCACCACCATGCTTGACTGTAGGCAAGACACACTTGTCTTTGTACTCTTCACCTGGTTGCCGCCACTCACGCTTGACACCATCTGAACCAAATAGGTTTATCTTGGTCTCATCAGACCACAGGACATGGTTCCAGTAATCCATGTCCTTAGTCTGCTTGTCTTCAGCAAACTGTTTGCGGTCTTTCTTGTACATCATCTTTAGAAGAGGCTTCGTTCTGGGACGACAGCTATGCCGGCCAATTTGATGCAGTGTGCTGCGTATGGTCTAAACACTGACAGTCTGACCCCCCTCACCCCTTCAACCTCTGCAGCAATGCTGGCAACACTCACACGTCTATTTCCCAAAGACAACCTCTGGATATGATGCTGAGCATGTGCACTCAACTTCTTTTGTCGACCATGGCAAGGCCTGTTCTGAGTGGAACCTGTCCTGTTAAACCGCTGTATGCTCTTGACCACCGTGCCGCAGCTCAGTTTCAGGGTCCTGGCAATCTTCTTATAGCCTAGGCCATCTTTATGTAGAGCAACAATTCTTTTTTCAGATCCTCAGATCCCTTTTTCAGATCCTCAGAGAGTTCTTTACCATGAGGTGCCATGTTGAATTTCCAGTGACCAGTATGGGAAAATGAGAGCAGTAACACCAAATTTAACACACCCATTTACACCTGAGACCCTATAACACCAATGAGTCACATGAAACTGGGGGAGGGAAAATGGCTAATTGGGCCCAGTTTGGGCATTTTCACTTAGGGGTGTATTCACTTTTGTTGCCAGTGGTTTAGACATTAATGGCTGTGTGTTGAGTTTTTTGAGGGGACAGCAAATTTACACTGTTATACAAGCTGTACACTCACTACTTTACATTGTAGCAAAGTGTCATTTCTTCAGTGTTGTCACATGAAAAGATAGAATAAAATATTTACAAAAATGTGAGGGGTGTACTCACTTTTGTGAGATACTGCAGATTATAGATAAGAAAACAAGTAGATACAAACATGACCACCTGGTCCTAGAATCCAATCATGGTCACGCTTGTTGGTGGGACTTTATGAGGTTTGATACTCACAGTAAAAACGGCAAGCATATATAAAATAATTCATATTTTATTCAAAGAAAAATATAAAACCAATTCATCATGCAACATATACAATCAATATATTATGGTCGAGAAATGCAACTGTTACAAGGTGTCCTATGAACTGCCTATTCTACGCGTTTCACAGACTGGTACATCCAGTCACTGCTTCATCAGGAACATAGTAGGTGGTCAGTTCACCTTTATAAGCTTCAGGAGAATAAGAAGAAAAAGATACAAATCACCATACTAATAATCAATATTAACATATGGGATATAACACCATGCTTCTATTGATTATATGCATGCTTACCATACTTAATAACCATCATCAAATACGTATCAATCCAACCAGGCGCATCCCTGAGACATATAAGCCCATGAACCCTAACCGTCACCCATAGGGGGCAACAGGCGCCCACCCTGGGGACAGGTGTACCGGTACAGACTGGACGGTGCTTAGGTACGCGGCAATAATAATAGAACCTTTAATGGCGAGACATTCCTCCAGGTACAGGGGGTTGCGATGGGGACTTTGTGTGCCCCATCGTATTCCAACCTGTACCTGGGGGGATGGGAGCGCTCTCTGTTTTTGGACGATGCTGCGTCTGTGTTTCTCCGTCATGTACTATTGTGGCGGTGTTACATTGACGATGTGCTTGTGGTGTGGACCGGGTCGGTGCAGGAGCTCTAATCATTTATGGGGCACTTGGCTCGGAAACGATTCAACCTCAAGTTCACCATGCAGTAGAGTGATACACAGATCCCATTCTTGGACACTCAAATAGTTCTCAACAGAGATGGATCAATATATACATTGCTGTACCGCAAAAGCACTGCAGGAAATACAATTTTTCACTTCGACAGCAGACACCCACGCTCTCTAGTGCCCGTATAGTCAGTACCTCAGGTTGCGCAGGAACTGCACTTCGAGCTCGTGGGTATAGCAACAAGGTACTGAAGAGGGCTTACTTGAAAGCAAAATCGTTGGATAGGGATCAACTTATTTTCGCTCCCAAAAAGCATCAACAAAAGGGGACTACTAGAGTCATTACTAAATACAATGCCCACCACCAGGTAATTAGATCAGTCTTCACTAATAACTGCCACTTTCTGCGAGATGACCATATTGTTTCCAAATACGTGCATGCACAACCGGAAATAACTTTCCATAGATCTAGATCTATCAGGGATGCATTGGTTCACAGTCACTACCGCCCCCCTGAACCATCAACAGGGGATGCTATGGAAATAATAGGGACTTTCAAATGTGGGGAATGTGACCAATGTCCATGGGTTAGAGAGGGGGATACTCTCCCTCTTCCCAGGGGCGGAATGTTAAAATGTCGAGTCTTTGCCAACTGTCAGACAGAGGGGGTAGTGTACATCGTCAATTGTCAGTGTGGCGCCTTCTATTTGGGCAAGAGGAAACTTGCAAAAAGAATCCAGGACCATCTTTACTACTTGGATGTGGGCTTGATATACACACCCATTTGTAAACATATAGGTCTCTATTATGGTTTTGACCCTAACTATATTCGGTTTTCGGTCCTCGAGGTTATCCCCAAGAATCCCCGTATCCTACAGAAAGAGGCTAAATGGATCTTTAACCTACAGACGACATCATGGCCTGGGTTGAATACTGTGGTATCGTTCAAACCCTTTCTGTAGATATGTCATTTACACTTGGGAGTTCTGGACAAGTGGGTCTGGGATATAGTGGTACTCCAACAGATTTGTGTTGGGGTTGTTGATCTATGTGTCTAGTATGTATTGTTTGTTGTTTTTGTCTGATGTCTTTGCATGTTGTCATATGGGTAATATGTCAAGTGCCCTATATGCTTATCTATGGTTACCTTGTCCCACGTGGTGAATATGCGCCCGCATCGGAAGTGACGCTGTCGTGTCTGGCGCCGTGTCACTTCCGGTGGGACCGGCTTATCAGTGGGAAGCGTGCAGAGGACGCCGTTAGTGGCTCCTCTCAGTGCACCACTGAACCAGGCAGCACTACAGCAGCAAGTATGGAACAAGCAAACGGATCAATACTTTCCATTGAGATTGGCAAATGTATTATGAATAGCTCACTTGTACAGAATCCCGGTGGAGCTCTAGGAAAAGTGAGGTTATTCTGGACCCCTTGGAATACATACGGTATATACATAGAAGGGTATGGTTATATGGGGGACACTACTTTTGGTAGAATTTAATCAATATGGAAGTGGCAATATGCTTATGGAAATGTTGCCCTTATTGTAGTAGGACCAATAGCTCCTTAGTCTGTTTAAACATTTTATCCGATTAGAAATCTTCACACTTTGTACTAGTTGGCAAGCATTTTTGAAGGGGATGCTGGTCATGAGTCTGGTGGTAAACAAGAAACATCCCCCTCTTTCCCTTCCCTTCTTAGTTCCTTTAAATATATTGCAGATTTATGTTTGGGGAATACATCTATACATTTATGTTTGTAGAGCCCTTGGAAATATACAGTCAATACATGAGCTCATTATGGAATAAGGAGCACACGGGATTCTGATTATACATTTGGCCAACTCTTATCTAGCCATATCCTATATACATCTATATATTTATATTTGTCTAGATACTGGAGTTGGGGTACGATCCTCATCCCATCCCAAGTGCCTGCCACAGTGGATTATTGCCACGTACCTAAGCATGGTCCAGTCTGTACCGGTATACCTGTCCCCAGGGTGGGCGCCTGTTGCTCCCTATGGGTGACGGTTAGGGTTCATTGGCTTATATATCTCAGGGATGCGCCTGGTTGGATTGATACGTATTTGATGATGGTTATGAAGTATGGTAAGCATGCATATAATCAAGAAGAAGAAGAAGTAGAAGCATGGTGTTATATCCTATTTAAGTGTCCAAGAATGGGATATGTGTATTACTCTACTGCATGGTGAACTTGAGGTTGAATTGGTCCTGAGCCAAGTGCCCATAAATGATTGGAGCTCCTGCACCGACCCGGTCCACACCACAAGCACGTCGTCAATGTAACGCCGCCACAATAGTACATGACGGAGAAACACAGACGCAGCATCGTCCGAAAACAGGGAGCGCCTCCCATCCTCCCAGGTACAGGTTGGAATATGACGGGGCACACAAAGTCCCCATCCCAACCCCCTGTACCTGGAGGAAAGTCTCGCCATTTAGGTGTTATTATTATTGCCTCGTACCTAAGCACGGTCCAGTCTGTACCGGTATACCTGTCCCCAGGGTGGGCGCCTGTTGCCCCCTATGGGTGACAGTTAGGGATGCGCCTGGTTGGATTGATACGTATTTGATGATGGTTATGAAGTATGATAAGCATGCATATAATCGATAGAAGCATGGTGTTATATCCCATATGTTAATATTGATTATTAGTATGGTGATTTGTATCTTTTTCTTCTTATTCTCCTGAAGCTTATAAAGGTGAACTGACCGCCTACTATGTTCCTGATGAAGCAGTGACTGGATATACCAGTCTGTGAAACACGTAGAATTGGCAGTTCATAGGACACCTTGTAACAGTTGCATTTCTCGATCATAACATATTGATTGTATATGTTGCATGATGAATTGGTTTTATATTTTTCTTTGAATAAAATATGAATTATTTTATAATTGCTTACTGTTTTTACTGTGAGTATCAAACCTCATAAAGTCCCACCAACAAGCGTGACCATGATTGGATTCTAGGGCCAGGTGGTCATGTATCTACTTGTTTTCTTATCTATATATTTATCAGGGATGGGGACTTGGTACGATTAGCAGAGTTGATATTCTTTATTGTTCAAATACTGCAGATTATAAATGATAATATAAATAATATATTTAATAAACTAGTCTATATAAAAATTAAATGAAAATATAAATGATGTAATAAATAAACTATTCTACATAAATAATGGTAAAAATGTATTTTTGTCTCTGTGTTGGAATGACTCTTATCCTACTTATCTTAGAGGCAAAAAGTGCTGAGGGTTGCTGTTATTTTTTGACATAACTGAGGGTAAATTTATCAATTTAGCAAGACCTGCTGTGGCAATGCAGCTTCCGTGCGTGCTGTGCACACTGCTGGGAAGGAGTGTACAAGGCAGTATAATATTTTCTGCAGATAACAATGACAAATTTTATAGTCACAGATATAATATTTCGACAGCCACAGGGATTTAAAGTGAATCTATGAATAAAAAAAAAAAATTAAATATGTGATACAGTCCCCGTAACATAGTTTTATTACTTGTTGATCCTGTCAAACAATTTGCTATTTTTACACCTCCTGTTAAAGGCTGACAATGGTCCTTCCTCCCACCCCGCTCCCTGCTGACCACATATACGACAGGCCGGAGACTTAAGGTTGAAAGCCAGAGAGCTGGTAAACCACATAAAGAGCAGAAATTCTGGCCCAGATATGCCTGCCAGTAACAGTGTTTCTTTTTACGGACTACTAGTGCTAAGCCACTGCCTCATAAATAACAGCATTGTTGTCTTCCTGCCATGCAAGTTCCTTCAATCGACCATGGGGTGGCCTATCAGATAGACCTGACAGACAGCCCATCGGCCAAAAACAGGAGCACATGGGAGAGACCTGTTACTAGAAGTCATACCTCAGAACTTGCCAGATTTAGGCCGAAGTTGCTTGCTTTGGCCTAAGCTTTGGCCTTAGCCATTAGGTTGCCTATCTGATAGACCTAACAGACAGCCCGTCAGCCAATTGCGGGAGCACATGCAGCAGAGTCTTGTTACTGGAAGGCATACCTTTGAACTCGCCAGCTTTAGGCTGAGGTTGCTGGCTTCAGCCTAAGCTTTGGCCTTAGCCATTGGGTTGCTTATCCAAAAGACCTGATAGACAGCCCATCAGCCAATTGCGGGAGCACATACAGCAGTGTCTTGTTACTGGAAGGCATACCTTTGAACTCTCCAGCTTTAGGCTGAGGTTGCTGGCTTCAGCCTAAGCTTTGGCCTTAGCCATTGGGTTGCCTATCTGATAGACCTGACAGACAGCCCAACAGCCAATTGCAGGAGCACATACAACAGAGTCTTGTTACTGGAAGACATACCTTGGAACTCGCCAACTTTAGGCTGAGGTTGCTGGCTTCAGCCTAAGCTATGGCCTTAGCCATTGGGTTGCTTATCCAAAAGACCTGACAGACAGCCCATCGGCCAACTGCAGAAACTATATGCAGCAGAGCCTTGTTACTGGAAGGCATAGCTTGGAATTTGCCAGCTTTAGGCTGGAGTTGCTGACTCCACTGGCTCTCCAGCTTGCCATTTAAAATCTCCGACCTGTTGTATTTTTGGTTGGAAGGGAAAGAGGTGTGCACTGGAGGTGGGACAAGAACTCCCTCCTTAGTGGTTTCCCAAAGACACATTTCGGCATTCATTCCCTGTGCAAGCTTCTCCATCACCAAGGAGGACCAGGAATAGGGAGACCAATCAGAAAAGAGTACAGTAGTCACTCAGTTCTGGGAAGCCACTCAGCACATAGGACAAGGTGTAGGTAAACTCTGGAGAACAAATGGAGTCAAGAGAGAGGATGCCATTAGAGACCCACCAGGGCCCGGGTGAGTGATGAAGAGAGCTTGGGGTACACACAGAATGCAGGAATCAATCAGAGGGAGAGATGAAACACAATGTAACACTAACCACTGGCTCGTAGAGCTATCCTTGCTAATTGGATTTCTCCGGTGTGCCCCTCTCTATCGCAGATCTCTCAGGAACTACATAGTCTCCTCCTCAAGGACTAGTAGCAGTAGGCCGGATTGGCTCAATGTCTAATCTTTAGCCCCTCCCTCTACCCCCCCCCCCCCACATTGTCCTACTCCCTGTTCCATGTTCCCCCCCCCCCTCCTCCCTCTAGTGGGTTACAGTTACTAGGGGTTTACTATGATCCATCCAACTAGGATTCTAGTATATTTTGCTTTAATGCTCTGACCCTGTAATGTTATTCAGTATTCCTGCATATAACTTCTTGAGGCTCCTGTCCCTATTTTACAGCTACGGAAAAATTGTTGTTCATCATTTTCCTTCATTTACTATGTATCGTTGATTGGTTTTCAATAAAAAAATTTTTGAAAAAAAAAAAAAAACACTAACCACAGTCAGGGAGGAAGCTGGGAGGGCAACAGATAATGAAAGGTGAATGCTTTATGCTATCTTCATGCCCTTCTTCATTGTCCTTATCCTCTATGTACTCAGCTGTCAAACAGGATCAGAGGAAATTGTCACTGGGAGTGATTGTTCCATGAGCTGGGTGTCTACCTGTGTATGTATTGGGTTCACCAATTGTAAACAACTTATTCCACCACCCTACCCCATCCATCCCAAACAGGGCGGCCATCAGAAATTTTGGGGCCCCTTACACAGCTGTAGGCCAGGGCCCTCCGGGCCTGACCACCAGGTTACATCCTCCTCCTCCTCTGCGGGGGCCTGTGAATGCATATGGTTGACTGCTAGGTTGCCAGGCGGTCCTAGCAACCAATAATTTTGACAGCGGTGGCCAGTGGCAGAATGGGAGTCAGGAGCCAGTGCAGCAGGTGTCACCAGAAGGAGCCGGGGATTAGTTGTCAGTGTAGGGAAGGAAAGGAACAAAATAGGTGCCAACTTGGGGCACGGGGCATCCCGAGGGACTCGGACCCCCGGGACGCCCCCGGGCCCCCTACATCTGTATGGGCTGTACCCCCCTGATGACAGCCCTGATCCCAAACCTCCCACCATGATTACCTTCTTCCTCCTCAGGAATCTCAGGCTTAACCACCTTCAAAGTGGCTCCCAGGTATGCAGGTAGGATCTCCATGTGAAAATGTTGCAACAGATTCCCCGCAGTCCCGCAGGCTAGTTAGTCCAGACCAAGAGCTGTCTTTGACAGCTTGTTCTTTCTGCTGGGAGCATGCAGTGGGTGCGTTTTCAGCACAGAAATACTGACCGCCCAGCGGCACATACACTATATTACCAAAAAGGGTAGTCTGCCTTTACACGCACATGAACTTTTGTGGCATCCCAGTCTAAAGCTGGATGCACACTATACAACGTTTGTTGGTAGATTTCCTTTAGATTTACCTTCAAATATGTAGTGCAAGGGCCTGCCTGATTGCATATAAATTGAGAGTGTTTAGGTTTGACCTCATATTATATGGTTTTGGTAAATCTAAAGGAAAAAATCTAAAGGAAATTGTATAGTGTGTATCCAGCTTTAGACTGTAGGGTTCAATATTAAGTTTGCCAACCCTTTGCAGCTATAACAGCTTCAACTCATCTGGGAAGGCCGTCCACAAGGTTTAGGAGTGTCTATGGGAATGTTTGACCATTCTTCCAGAAGCACATTTGTGAGGTCAGACACTGATGTGGACGAAAAGGTCTGGCTCACAGCCTCTGTTCAAATTCAATCTGAAAGTGTTTTATCAGGTTGAGGTCAGGACTTTATGCAGGCCAGTAAAGTTCCTCGACCCCAAACTCGCTCATCCATGTCTTTATGGACCTTGCTTTGTGCACTGGTGCGCAGTCATGTTGGAAAAGGAAGAGGCCATCCCCAAACTGTTCCCACAAAGCATGAAACTGTTCAAAATGTCTTGGTATGCTGATGTCTTAAGAGTTCCCTTCACGAAAAGGGGTTGGTACCTCATGCCAAGTTAAGTGGGATTTTTTCTAGAATTTACCTAGGGATGAAGGCAGACACCAACACTTATAAGCTTTATAGAGGTCAAATCTAACCCCATAAAGAGTTCCCTTCACTGGAACTAAGGGACAAAGCCCAACCCCTGAAAAATAACCCCACACCATAATCCCCCCTCCACCAAATGATTTGGACCAGTGCACAAAGGAAGGTCCATAACGGCATGGATGAGTGAGTTTGGGATGGAAGAACTTGATTGACCTGCGCAGAGTCCTGACCTCAACCTGATTGAAAACCTTTGGGATTAATTAAAGCGGAGACTGCGAGCCAGGCCTTCTCATCCAATATCAGTGCCTGACCTCACAAATGCACTTCTGAAAGAAGAACCAAACATTCCCATAGACACACTCCTAAACCTTGTGGACAGCCTTCCAAGAAGAGTTGAAGCTGTTATAGCTGCAAAGGGTGGGCCAACTCAATATTGAACCCTACGGACTAAGAATGGGATGCCATTAAATTTCATGTAGATTCCTTTTGGTAATATAGTGTATGTTGGGCATGTGGACATTAAAGTCCACATATGTGTTGCGCAGGGGGGGCAACAGGTTAAGAAAACTGTATATCCTCAAAAATACATTTTGGATTTACGTACCCATACCTGGCCAATATGCATTATCATATCCTGCCCTGCACTGCGGGAGCCCAGTATCTGCAAATGAGCGAAGGACATGAGATCTCTTCCAGCCTAGTCATGTGACATGCAAGTAATTGTACAAAATCAGCTTTGTTTCTTTTCGATAAATTCATCTTCTGGATGCACTGTGGGTCACACTTCATTCTGAACTAAGATTAAAGAGCTGTCAGTGCAACTGAGATATTGTCTGAGATTTATTTTCTTAGGGTTGGACACATACTACAGTATATCTATGTATTTTATTTATTTATTTATTTTCTTTTTACACATTTTTTTTTGTTGAAAATCACTTTGCTACTGCAATACTGAATTACCATATAAAATCTTCCCTCGCAGACAACAGGGTCATTAACACATTTAACTGCTTGGAGTTTTTACATCAGCCAAACAGACTATTTTTTTTTTTATATTTCTCCCACCAATAAAATGCACAGAAGAGAGTAGGAAGGTCTCTAATGAAATGGATTTAATGACTGCTGAGGATTCAACAAACTAAAAGACAGCAATGATTTCATTAGTGTCACTTGATGTTTGTCCAAAAGTTTACCAACCCAATATATTTGGTGGAAAAAAGTAAAATCTTTCTAAGAGCATAACACATTGTAAAAAAAAATATAAAAAATGATAAAAATAAAAAATAAAAACTGCAGCTAAACACAATAAATGCTGCTGAATGTATAATAAAATATCTTTAAAGTTTAAAATCACATAGAGAAAATGTAAAAAACAGAAGTATTAGTATACAGTTTATGCAAAACCCTAGGAAATGGACAACCATGACATATGGGATACATCCAGTGTTGGGGGTAACTAGTTACAAAGTAACTGATTACAGTAACTACATTACTTTTTTTGGTAATGAAGTAACGTAACTAGTTACAATACTAATATTGGTAACTACACTACTTTACAAGGCTATAGGAACGCGCGTTCCTGCGTTACCCAAGCCATGCGATACAATCGTTATTTGGAAGAATAGAGAGGGATGAAGTTTATGACTTTTTGTTGCACTTTATGTTTTATTCTGTTTTTTTCAGCTTTTGTTCTCATGATTCCCAAAGCCTGTGTTTATACAATAAACTCTATGCAGAAAGAGTGTCATGTATCGTCTTCTACACGGTCAATTAAGAAAGAGGAAAGTAAAGTAATAAGTAGTGAAGTTACTTTTCAAATGTAGTAACTAGTAAAGTAATCTCATTACAATTTACAGAAGTAACTAGTAACTAGTAAATAGTTACATTTTTTGAGTAACTACCCCAACACTGGATACATCTTTATTCCAATGAAGGGTACTGAAGATATTATTAACATTGTAGACAATTTGGCTCTTCCAACTGTGATAAAATAACAGTTTAGGGAAGACCCTTTTCCATTCCACCAGTGGCGGCCCGTCCATTGGGGCGCAGGGGCGCCGCAACCCCCTTTCCATGCGTCCGGCCCCCTAATCTACATGCAGGGCGCCGGACGCATGGATTCCAAAGGGGTTTTTCTTTTTTTGAAGCACGTGATTAGAGCCAGAGGCTCTAATAGGCTTAAAAAAAGGGTGCGCCCTGAACCCACCCAGCTGTGTGACAATAGTGAATGAATATTGGTGTGTGGGCTGGAGCTGGTGTGGTCCAGGTGGGTATGGCGTGGTCGGTCTGATGCCGCCACCCCCCCCCCCCACCGGCCCATGGAGCACCAGCCGCTACTGCATTCCACCATGTCTGTACCCCTGTGTACAAAGCCAACTCTATGAAGACATAGTTTGTTGGGTTTGGTTGGAAGAACTACAACAGTCTGCATGAAGCCAGCTCCATGAAGACATAGGTGTCCCTTTACGAAACCGAGATGAGCAGCAATCCTGATGACCGCAGCTCATCTCTGATCGTTTTTGGTTTATAAAACAGAGATGATCGGGGGAGAACATGTTCTCCGCTGATCATCTCCACAGAGAATCTGACATTGGCAGACACAGAAACGGCCAGTTTATGAAGCTGCGATCTCAGCACTTCCCTGGCGACCTTTGTCAGAATTCACACTCCCAGATTTACCAGTTCAGAATCGGGGAGAGAAGACAGAATCCGGGGAGAACTGAGGGGAAAGGACAGGGCCGGGACAAGGGGTGGGCAGGAGGGCCAGTTGCCCTGAGCGCAATGGTTCATTGCAGGGATGGGGGGGCGCCTTGACCCTAACCCTAAGGGAAGCGGGGGGTGCAGTTTGGCATCCTTGCCCTGGGCGCTGGATGACCTTGTCCCGGCACTGGGAGAGAAGGAAGATTATTGACTTCCTTCTGCCTCAATCGGACTCCCCCCAAAACAGTAAACATGTCCCCCTGCCATATTTATTTATATATATATATATATATACATACTGTATATATATATATATATATATATATATATATATATATATATATATATATATATATATATATATATATATATATATATATATATACATATACATATACATATGTATATGTATATGTATATGTATATATATATATATAAAATGTGTGTGTATGTGTGTTTGTGTATATATTTTGTGTAGGGGGACTCCTTTTATTAACATTAGGTGGGGGGGGGGGTCTCCTCTAAGAATGCACGTGTATTCAGCAGTGATAATTTACCAATACTTAATAAACGAGCACCAATGATTTTCTCGTACTGTAATCTCACAGGCAGCCCATTCACTTTTACATGGGTCTCAGCCGTTTTCAGAGGAAAAACTTCTCGGTTCTCCCTGTGAGAACTTAAGTTCTTGGCTCTATAAACAGGGTGCCAGAGGAGATCATTTTCCTCTGAGAATTGCCAAGAAGTGAACTGAGAGAAAACTTCAGAGTTTCATAAGCGTACACCATAGTTTGATGAGCTTGCTGTGGAGGAGCTCAAGCGGTCTGCACGTAGCCAGATCCATAAAGACATGGATTGATGATTTTGGTGTTGAGGAATTCAGGTGGTCTGCCCAAAGCCATTTTCATAAAGACACAGTTTGATGAGTTTGGCGTGGAGAAATTTAAATGGTCTGCACAAAGCCATCTTTGGTGTGGAAGAACTCAGGTGTTCTGCAGTGCACTAAGCCAGCTTCATAAATACATGGCTTACTTGGTGTGGAGGAACTCAAGTGGCCTCCACAGGGTCCTGACCTCAACCCTATTGAAAACATTTCTAATGAATTAGATCACTGATTGTGAGCCAGGTCTTCTCCTCCAACATTAATAGTCAACTAAACACATGGTCTTTTAGCTAAATTAACACGAACTCCCACGGACACACTAAAATGTCTTGTGGAATGTGTATAAAGCATGAATTAGATAAACATGTTACAGGATTAAGCTTAATGGCAACATGTCATTAGAAGAACACATTGACTGGCTGGTTCAGCCTTAAATTGGAACTTCCCAAGTCACTAACATAGAACCAGGGCCAGCGCTACCTATAGGCAAGGTAGTCGCCGGCCTAGAGAGCACATCAGTTGGGGGCACTGCTATGGGGGTGCGAGTATACCTCCCAACCACCCCAGGCCCCCGGTCCGTTCAAGCACTTGGCTCCATTGGCGTGGCCATCAGCTGGGCTGTTTTTCAGCTGGTGGCGGCGTTGCATCTTTCTCCCTGCCTCTCTGCGGCTCCCTGTTGGCACTAGTGACTCCGCCTCCCCCACTGGCACTCTGTGGCCCGAGGACAGACTGACCAATCAGGTTCTGGCCTGGGTGAGCATTGAGAGTTAGGTGGCAGCAGGTGCAGGGAGCGGGATAGCACCCTGCGCCAGGAGGCAGCAAGGACAAAGAGCAGCGAGGGGGGCCAGGATGGATTGCCCTGGAGGGAGAAGAGGTCCAAAGACTTTCCAGGACTGATGGACAGGCTGACAAGAGACAGAGAGCCAATGGGAGGTGCAGGCAGCCAGGGACAGCTGCATCTGACAGCAAACTGCTCCTCTGGAAGGAGTGGGAGCAGCTCCTTGACCTCCTGTCCTCACCCAGCTACAAGAATGGGCCCTGCCCACTGCTGGCATGGAAGGTACTGTACTATGTTACACACATCTTCCCACAGAGAGGGAATGCAGACAGGGCTAGGGGTCTCTTTCATTTCCCTTCCCCCTCTCCTCTCCTCCCTCCCCCCTCCTACTCTAATCCTCTCCCCCTCCTACCCTACTCCTCCCCCCTTCCCCCTCCTCTCCTCTACCCCTTCTATTCTCACCCACCCCTCTCTTCTCCTCCCCCTCTCCCCTCCTCTCCTCTTCCCCCCTCTTCTCTATTTTCCCCTCCTCTCCCCCCTCCCCTCCCCCTCCTTCCTCCTCTTCTCCCCTCTCCCTCCCCGTCTCTGTCCCCCCTCCCCTCTCTCTCCCCTAGGGTGTCAAAAATTCTTACACCAGCCCTCTACAGAACGAACATCCAGTGATGTCAGAATAAAGTCAAACCTCTCTATTTGCAAATTTGTGACTCAGGCAGCATAGTAAGTAGGAGGTTAGTGCTACACCGGACAGGTAGATTGATCTTTTAAGAAAAGAACAGCAGAGGACCCCATTTTCTTACCATACTGGCTTACATTAACCAGTCAGGTCTGACTGACTGTAGACAGTGAATTCTCTGCACATGAGCGATTTTTACCTCAGCAGCCATTGATCAGGAAGTCGGAGCTATTGCAGAAACACACAAAGTGCTACTAATGATCGAATCTACCAATTTGCACAGCAGAATATAAAAGATGACTTTTAGGCATTCAAACAAAAGAAATTGGCCCACGGAACTTTGTATGAAGTACGTGTTTGGTGGCTAAAGAAATTTGAAATACACAATTGATAAAAGCAATACAATTTTATTGCATATATATGCACAGGTTGTAGAAATACAAATGATTGCATGTGCTTAATGGCGCATGCTTTAGCTCAAAGGCTGTAATATACATAGTATACAACACAGGCAATGTAAAATCAACAGTTGACAGATAACTTGGTGTGGCCACTCGTTTACAGGCATAGCATGGATGAGATAATATGACATTGGAATAATACTTTAAGAACTGACGCGTTTCGGGAGCACTATCTCCCTTCTTCAGAGATCAGTATATTCAGGATATCTATAAAAAGAACACTTTAATTTAGATATGCAATACCATTAAGATTGGGTTAAAAAGTCAAATGATGAGTATGAATACTCACAACTCCATGAGAATTAAATGGGAAATTGGATTTCCTTGTGGCAATGGCGTCTTGTGTCTAACCCGGGAGCTGAAGGATCCCAAATGTGACAGCCCGATATGGGGGTCCATGGTAGGTAAGTGGTAGATATATCAATGCGAAAGTAGCACCTCCCAACCTAATACATGTGAATATATAAAATTTTTGTAATGATAAAAGGTAACAATTGTTGCCAATTGAAGATACCAAGCATAATATGTGTGGGATGGGAAGGGCTGGTGAGGGAAAAAATCCCCAATAGATAAACATGAGCCAGGGAGAAGAAAACACCAAGAAATGGAGGGGAAAAGTGTTAGTGTAGTGTGAACACGCTATATATTACCATGTATTGAGATTAATCTATGTTATGCATTATACCCAATTTGACACAAATATGTTTCCCATGTTGGTGGATGGCTGAAGTTCTAGCCTCGGGAGCTGCGATGTACAAAGAGGGTATCTTCTTTCCCTTGCTGTCCCCGCTCCTCCCCTTCCTTGGGACGAGCAGGTCCACCCGTACATCGGCGTCATGCCGCACCTCCAGCGCTGTGCGTCAGTGATCCACTGACGTCACCGCGCTGTATGCGTGCCATTACATCTACGGGACGGAGAGGTCCGCCCCTCAGCGTTCCTTTCCTCCACGAGATCACAGATGCTGCGGCTCTGTTTGATCTCTTTACACCCGCTGCATGACGTTAGGGTCCCATCTGTGCTGCCGTCCCTGGATCCAACTGGTACGTTCACCACTGCACCTTTCTTTCACTATCTCATTTTGACCAATTTTATCCTCTCACTACTTCCTTTGGGTCAGCTGCCTCACAATTCCTTCCAGCTTTTCACCACTTCCTTGTTCATCCCTGACCCTGTTTCACACTACACTAACACTTTTCCCCTCCATTTCTTGGTGTTTTCTTCTCCCTGGCTCATGTTTATCTATTGGGGATTTTTTCCCTCACCAGCCCTTCCCATCCCACACATATTATGCTTGGTATCTTCAATTGGCAACAATTGTTACCTTTTATCATTACAAAAATTATATATATTCACATGTATTAGGTTGGGAGGTGCTACTTTCGCATTGATATATCTACCACTTACCTACCACGGACCCCCATATCGGGCTGTCACATTTGGGATCCTTCAGCTCCCGGGTTAGACACAAGACGCCATTGCCACAAGGAAATCCAATTTCCCATTTAATTCTCATGGAGTTGTGAGTATTCATACTCATCATTTGACTTTTTAACCCAAACTTAATGGTATTGCATATCTAAATTAAAGTGTTCTTTTTATAGATATTCCGAATATACTGATCTCTGAAGAAGGGAGATAGTGCTCCCGAAACGCGTCAGTTCTTAAAGTATTATTCCAATGTCATATTATCTCATCCATGCTATGCCTGTAAACGAGTGGCCACACCAAGTTATCTGTCAACTGTTGATTTTACATTGCCTGTGTTGTATACTATGTATATTACAGCCTTTGAGCTAAAGCATGCGCCATTGAGCACATGCAATCATTTGTATTTCTACAACCTGTGCATATATATGCAATAAAATTGTATTGCTTTTATCAATTGTGTATTTCAAATTTCTTTAGCCACCAAACACGTACTTCATACAAAGTTCCGTGGGCCAATTTCTTTTGTTTGTATATATTTTGGGATGGAGGAGTGTTTCGGTGGGAACCAGATCATTGCCCCTTTTGCATTTAGGCATTCATTTCAGGGCTGGAGTGTGAGAGAAAGAAGCAGCACAAGGAGATCACCAGTTCATGTGAGGAGAGAACAGAGTGCCAGAAAGATGAGCTCATCACTGTGCTGCTTTTCCTTTCACTGTCCAGTCACCAGTGTTGGGGGTAACGGGTAACAAAGTAACAGATTACAGTAACTACATTACTTTTTTTTGGTAACGAAGTAACGTAACTAGTTACAATACTAATATTGGTAACTACACTACTTTACTAGGCTATAGGAGGTAACTACACTACTTTACTAGGCTATAGGAGGTAACTACACTACTTTACTAGGCTATAGGAGGTAACTACACTACTTTACTAGACTATAGGAGGTAACTACACTACTTTACTAGGCTATAGGAGGTAAGTACACTATTTTACTAGGCTATAGGAGGTAAGTACACTACTTTACTAGGCTATAGGAGGTAACTACACTACTTTACTAGGCTATAGGAGGTAACTACACTACTTTACTGGGCTATAGGAGGTAACTACACTACTTTACTGGGCTATAGGAGATAACTACACTACTTTACTAGGCTTTAGGAACGCGCTTTCCTGCGTTACCCAAGCCGTGTGATACAATCATTATTTCGAAGAATAGAGAGGGATGAAGTTTATGACTTTTTGTTGCATTTTATGTTTTATTCAGTTTTTTCAGGTTTTGTTCTCATGTTTCCCAAAGCCTGTGTTTATACAATAAACTCTATGCAGAAAGAGTGTCATGGATCTTCTTCTACACGGTCAATTAAGAAAGAGGAAAGTAAAGTAATAAGTAGTGAAGTTACTTTTCAAATGCAGTAACTAGTAAAGTAATCTCATTACAATTTACAGAAGTAACTAGTAACATTTTTTGAGTAACTACCCCAACACTGCCAGTCACAGCTTGGGGGGCTTGTCCGGGATGACCTGGAAGTGGGTTAAATGATGCTGGCGGCCATCAAAATGAGGACATAGACATAGTAGAAAAAAGTATTGCAGGGAAAATCCCAGGATTGAAGGTGAATAACTGAGCAACTGCATTAACACACAGACTGCCACTAGGGAGCGAAACTACCAGTCTGCACATGGAAAAAAAGAAACGCCTTTGAGGCAATCGATCCTGAAAATATGTGCTCACTGCAAATATGTTTCCTTTAAAAAATTGTTTATTTTAAATGCAAAGAACATAAAAAAAATAATACTCAGAGTCGGCATTCAAGTACAAGGCTGTGGATTATTTCCAATGATAACAAAGCTCTTTATTTCCACAGTCCCAGACATGAACACAGTGCGACCTTTCCGATGTGGTCTATTGTTCGTGGAACTCAACATGTTGATTTCAGCGTTAACCCCACACACCCCCAACACGGGGCAACAGTCGTCCTTGATGCCAATCCACAATAAAAAAAGCTTTTCATAGAAATAATGTGAGTTTCAGAGAGGAATTAAAGTGCGCTGAATAAAGAAGGATTTATCCTTGGGCTCTATAGTTGGAGATGTGACTTCTTTGGCTTCTAATAAATAGGAGTAATGTGTTGAAAAAAGATTACTAAGTCGATGTGCTTTGTGGTGGCCCCAGTCCATTGTGCATTGATGATAATGACCTTGGAGAATGGAGCTCTGTGAACAAACAGGGGCTCGCTGATAATCCTGCGGAATCTCCAGGAAAAACCACTTAACACAATGATAACACATACAGAAGTGTTTAACTAAAGAAAACATCCGTAAAGTTATGTGCATATCCTTGAAATATTAATCTTAGAAAAATAGATAGATAGATAGATAGATAGATAGATAGATAGATAGATAGATAGATAGATAGATAGATAGATAGATAGATAGATAGATAGATAGATAGATAGATAGATAGATAGATAGATAGATAGATAGATAGATAGATAGATAGATAGATAGATAGATAGATAGATAGATAGATAGATAGATAGATAGATAGATAGATAGATGTCTTGGTATGCTGACACCTTAAGAGTTCTCTTCACTGGAACTAAGGGGCCAAGCCCAACCCCTGAAAAAGAAAACCCCACACCATAATCCCCCCTCTGTCCATGCTGCTTTGATGGCTGTGGTGGTAGTGGAGGTGGAGGCTGGTATTCCGAAAGGTTTGTGTGTGCATGGATTTTGCCTCGGACACCTTTGTTTGGCACCTGGAGTGGGATTACCTCAGCCATTTGGCACTGCTCCTCTGACATCAGGCGCAAATTGTTGGCTGTTAGAAAGCCAAAAGAATCTGCCTTGTCTGGCTTTCTTTGGAGGGCCACCAAGGCGTGTTTTAAAAAAGAAGCAGAAGTGTCAGGGGTCTGGGTAAAAGCAAATATAGAACAAGCAATTCTCTCCATAAATGTTAACAAATACCCACCACAACTAAGACCTATAGTGGGTAATATTTTAGCAGTGGCCCGACTAATGGTCCTTAACCACTTCTGGACCAGAAGGATTTGCCCCCCTTAATGACCAGGCCATTTTTTGTGAAGGCCTGTCTCCGCTCTAATTCATCTCAAAGGTGTTCTATTGGGTTGAGGTCAGGCCTAGACTCTGTGCAGGCCAGTCAAGTTCCTCCACCCCAAACTCGCTCATCCATGTCTTTATGGACCTTGCTTTGTGCACTGGTGCGCAGTCATATTGGAACAGGAAGGGGCCATCCCCAAACTGTTCCCACAAGGTTGGGAGCATGAAATTGTCCAAAATGTCTTGGTATGCTGATGCCTTAAGGCTCAATTCACACCTGAGCGTATTGTTTTCAGGCGTTTGTTTGGGCTTTTTTCAGGCGTTTTTTTCAGGCTTTTTTCAAGCATTTTTTGCAGGTGTTTGGAGGCAGGCATTAACATCTAACAAAAATGCTTGTAATCTGCCAAAAGATAAGCTAATGTAGTAGTTTGAGCTTCAGGCATTTTGCTTCAGGCGACAAAACACTCATATGTGAACAGGGGCCATTGAAATGAAAAGGATTTTGATTCGTGGGCATTTTGAGACTTTAGAGATGAGCGTTTTACAAGCTGAAAATCGTTCAGGTGTGAACAGGGCCTAAGAGTTACCTTCACTGGAACTAAGGGGCCAAGCCCCACCCCTGAAAAACAGCCCCACACCATAATCCCCTGTCAGGTCATCTGTGGCCAGGTGACAACTGCTCCCTGTTGGAGACAGGGGTGCACCGCAAAGTAGTGAACCCAATAGCTGACTGCTGCGGATGGACAGGAAACGTGAGCCCAAGATTCCCCAGGGTGCGGAGTCTAAGGCCCAGCAGGTGTTCACCAGAGCCTCTAGTGGTGAGGATGGACTTCGCTGCAACTGGATCCAGGTCACGGCCCCTGGGGTCCCCCAGGTCACGCTCCATAGGGATAGAGGGGAAGCAGCCACTGAGGACACAAGGGATAGTGATGGGTAAGCCAAGGACGGGGCAACAGGCAGACGAGGGTAACCAAGGGACAGGCCAAAGTTCAGGATCACAGGCAAACAGGAGTAGTCAGAGATAAGCCAAAGTCAGTACACAGAAAGGTAGATGTAGCACACGGCAGACAGGAACACAAGCTAACAAACACTGTTGAGCAGCAAAGCAGACCTGCAGTGCACTGGTTAATATGGACTTCCTGGAATGGCCTGGGGTGGAGCCATACAGGGAGGAAAGATGATAAAAGGCAGCCAGAAGGAGAGTCAGGCCTCTAATGGAGACATGGAGGAGAAGGTAAGCTGTCAGTCACTATTGTATGTCCATGACATCCCCCCTCCACCAGTGCACAAAGCAAGGTCCAAAACATGGATGAGTGAGTTTGAGGTAGAGGAATTTGAATGGCCTGCACAGAGTTCTGGCTTCAACCCAATAGAACACCTTTGGGATGAATTTGAGCGGAGACTGCGAGCCAGAACTTCTCGTCCAACATCAGTGCCTGATCTCACAATTTTGCTTCTGGAAGAATGGTCAAATATTGCCATATATAGGAGGAATTGGTCGCACTCCACCACAAAGTTTGGACAAAGTAAGATTCTTTATTTGTATATGGCAAGCATCAACAGGATTGATAGACGGGGTTTCACATGAATACAACATGCTTGTTTACTAACATTCCCATAGACACACTCCTAAACCTTGTGGACAGCCTTCCCAGAAGAGTTGAAGCTGTTATAGCTGCAAAGGGTGGACCAACCCAATATTGAACCCTACAGACTAAGACTGGGATGCCATTAAAGTTCATGTGCGTGTAAAGGCAGGCGTCCCAATACTTTTGACAATACAGTGTAGATAGATATTAGCTGTGGCTGTCAGGGAATGCCTGTCACGGACCCTACTTCCCCCCCCTTCTTTTCCTCTCTTCTGCACCCCCAGTACTTTACTATCTTCCCCAGCATGGGATTCTTTTCTCCCCCCTGGCTGCTCACTCCTTTGCCTGCCCCCCCCACTGTGCTGTCTCTCTCCCCTCCCCAGCAAGGTGCCTGAATGTCTGCTTCTCCGCCTTCATGCTCACTGTGGACAATGAACACATTCCTTGTGTGGGCTCAAAAAGAGGGGGGCGGGGCTGGTTGCTGGGGCAACTGGACGCCAGGCTGGGAGTTGCCTGGCCCACCTGCTGGGACACAAGTCCTAATATATTTAGCTGAGTGAGAGTCTCTCCTGTGGGTAGTTCATCTCTGCTGTTTGGAAGACTGTGTGGCTCTGAGCTGCGGCCAGAGAACACAGAATCCCCTATTGGTTCCTGCGGGCCTCTTCAAACCTTCCTACAACCTGGATTTTGGATTTACCCTGTCCCTTCCTACAACCTGAATTTTGGATTTACCCTGTCCCTTCCTACAACCTGGATTTTGGATTCATCCTGTACCTGCCTGCTGGTGAGTGGATTAACACTGGGCCTACCAGAACTCTGCCTGAACTTTGTCACCTCATTGTTTGCCCTGATCTGTGTGTGGCCCAATCCCTCGCTGGCCAGGACTTTACCCATTCTATTGGGAGCCCCTGTTACGGACTAACCCGTTTATCTGCAACTCTGTCCTACCCACGTTGGGTCTGACCCTGGGCACCTTTGTTTGGCCCTTTCTTTGTGAACATACCCGCTACCGTTCAATAAAAGGCCTTGTTGGCACTCCTGCTCTCCATGTGCGTTCTGTCTTACCTACACTTCCGTCACACTGGTTGGCAGCGGCGGGATCAGAACGCTGAAGAGGATGGAGAGCAGCCCCCTCACAGTGGACCCAACGCGGGGTGGGGAGTACAGAAATTGGACTGTGGCAAGTTTGCAAGAAAAGGCTCGGGAGTTAAGCCTTACCTACAGGGGCCTGTCCAAAGAAGAGCTGGTCACCGCCATTGAGGAAGCCAGCCTTCAGAGAACTGAAAGCTTGAATGCTCCGCCGTCAGAGAATGAACAGAGTGCATCCACCGTCTCAAGTCCCAGGAGCCCTTGGATCACATGGTACGAAGAGGAGATGGCTATCCTGGGGCCCGGGGCCACCTTGGATGACAAACGGGAGGCTATCCGAAGGGCTCATGAGCGAGAAACCATGAGAGGCCTCAGGGGATATGACCCTCTCCCCAGCCCACGAGTCGGTGGGCCTGATCGGCCAAGGTTGACTCGTAAAGACTTCAAGCCATTTTGTGAAGCTACAGGGGATGTGGAAGGGTTCTTCCAGGACTTCGAACACTTATGTCAGCTGCTGGAGGTGCCCCGTGGAGACTGGGTACGCCACCTAGTGGGCCTGCTGGAAGGGGGTGCGGCTGCTGCCTACCGGACAATGAACGCACAGTGGAATCGAGATTACAGTAGGATCAAACAGACTATACTAGAACACTACGCGGTAACTTCAGAAACCCACCGGATCAAATTCCGGGACCTCTCCTGTCATTCTGAGCCTTCCTTCAAGATGTATGCGCACAAAATCTCGCAGGCCTGCAGACGCTGGCTGGAGGGGGAGCAGGCCTTTACTATTGAACAAGTTGTCCAGGCCTTTCTAAAGGAACAATTCTTTGCCAAATGCCCAGCAGAGGTGCGGGAGTGGGTGAAGGAGAGGGACCCTGGCACCCTTGAGCGGGCTGCTGCACTGGCAGACGAGGCCCTTGCCATTAAACCCCATTGGAAGAGACTGGTAGTCGAGCCGCCCAAAGCCCAGAACACAGGCAGACCACTTCCCAGCAACCCCCTGCCACTCCTCCAGCGCCCTGTCGCCCCAACACCATCCACAGCCCCTTCCTACCGACCTCGTACTTCTGGGCCATTTCTGGACCGCCGGTGCTATGGGTGCAACCAGCCCGGGCATCTTCAGGCCAGCTGCCCTCAGTACCGTCGCACCATGTCTGCCAGCCACAGTCGCCCAGTCAACTACCTAAAGTTGACCCCAGAGGAAGAACCACTACCCCCACCTCCCAGTGACTGGCTGACCCCCACTGTTGCCAATCCTCCTCGGGGAGTCTACGGTGTTCATCCCCTTGTCCCATCCTACCCAGAGCAGAGGCAGCGCCACCTGCAGGAGGTCCTGATTGATGGAGAGAGAACTACGGGATTTCGGGACACTGGGGCCTTCCTCACCATTGCTGATCCCCGCGTGGTAAAACCAGAAACCATCAAGCCAGGCCCCGGGTTCTTTATTGAAATGGCAGGTGGTACTACGAAACACATCCCCAAGGCGTCGGTTCGCCTTGACTATGGGTTTGGGGAAAAGCGCTGCCAAATTGGAATCATGGCTGGACTACCTGCGGACATTCTGCTTGGAAATGATTTAGGAGAGCTACAGTGCCAATACGTCGGAGCTGTGACCAGGAGCCAAGCCAGCCACGGCCTGCCTGCCGAGAAAACCCAACGGGACTCCCCTTCTGCCCTGGATCCGGTGAGTGTTACCAACCCTGACCAGAATACCACCCTGACCTGGGACCATGAGAAATTTAAACAGGAACTAGACTCTGACCCCACATTGAGCAAATTCCGGTGCTATAGGTGTAACCAACCTGGGCATCTTCAGGCCAGCTGCCCTCAGAACCGTCGCACCACATCCGCCAGCCACAGTCGCCCAGTCAACTACCCAGAGTTGGCCCCAGCGGAAGAACCTCTACCCCAACCTCCCAGTGACTGGCTGACCACCATGGCGCCCAATCCTCCTCAGGGAGTCTACAGTGTTTATCCCCTTGTCCCACCATACCCGGCAGCAGGACCTTCAGTAGGTGAGCCTATTACCACAAGTGCCTCCAAGGAGACCTGCCGAGGTCCCCCTGTCGGCACTTGTAAAATAAAAGGGGGAGGGGTTGTCACGGACCCTACTTCCCCCCCCTTCTTTTCCTCTCTTCTGCACCCCCAGTACTTTACTATCTTCCCCAGCATGGGATTCTTTTCTCCCCCCTGGCTGCTCACTCCTTTGCCTGCCCCCCCCACTGTGCTGTCTCTCTCCCCTCCCCAGCAAGGTGCCTGAATGTCTGCTTCTCCGCCTTCATGCTCACTGTGGACAATGAACACATTCCTTGTGTGGGCTCAAAAAGAGGGGGGCGGGGCTGGTTGCTGGGGCAACTGGACGCCAGGCTGGGAGTTGCCTGGCCCACCTGCTGGGACACAAGTCCTAATATATTTAGCTGAGTGAGAGTCTCTCCTGTGGGTAGTTCATCTCTGCTGTTTGGAAGACTGTGTGGCTCTGAGCTGCGGCCAGAGAACACAGAATCCCCTATTGGTTCCTGCGGGCCTCTTCAAACCTTCCTACAACCTGGATTTTGGATTTACCCTGTCCCTTCCTACAACCTGAATTTTGGATTTACCCTGTCCCTTCCTACAACCTGGATTTTGGATTCATCCTGTACCTGCCTGCTGGTGAGTGGATTAACACTGGGCCAACCAGAACTCTGCCTGAACTTTGTCACCTCATTGTTTGCCCTGATCTGTGTGTGGCCCAATCCCTCGCTGGCCAGGACTTTACCCATTCTATTGGGAGCCCCTGTTACGGACTAACCCGTTTATCTGCAACTCTGTCCTACCCACGTTGGGTCTGACCCTGGGCACCTTTGTTTGGCCCTTTCTTTGTGAACATACCCGTTACCGTTCAATAAAAGGCCTTGTTGGCACTCCTGCTCTCCATGTGCGTTCTGTCTTACCTACACTTCCGTCACAATGCCTATCAGATGTTTGGCTTGCATTCTCGGCAGAATGGTTACCAGGCGCTCACATGCGCGCAGGAATGTGCACGGGTGCACTCACAGTGCATGGAGCGCCAGACAGTCTATTTAGGGATGCTTCTGCTCATGCTCAAGTGCTGACTGGTCTTTAAGCTATTCCCTGTGTCCTGCTGCTACTCTGCTTGTTCCCTTGTTGATGACCTGGAATTGCCTATGATGACCTGAACTTGGATCCTGCTTCTGCCTTGTCAACAGTTCCTGACCCCGGCTTTGTTACAGACTACATCTCTGCCTTATGATTCTGTGCCTCGCTGCCCACCTTCTGATGACCTTGGCTATTCCTTTGGCCATGCTTCTGTTCCTGGTTCTGTTCCCACGTCTGGTCTGTGTGCCTACCCGGCTATCATTTGTTCCAGCTCTGCTCAGCGCAGCCAGTTCCTGTTTCAAGTTTGCTGGGAGCTCTGACAAAAATCGCATCTGGAACCTGCAGTTCATATAAAGTGTCCCTTTAACTTTGGCTGGATCTCCATGCACAGATACTGTTCCTGACCTGATGTGAACAGTATCTGTGCATGGAGACCACATCACCTGCTGCAAGCGTCCCCTATCTCACCCCCAGCCGAAACTTGTGTTCCTCCTGTCCCTCGATACTCTCTGTTCCTTCTTCAGTAGGACCTGGGCTGGAGGTAGGGATGAACTTCAATTTCGAGTCGAGGCTACGTTCGACTCGAACATTGGTCGTTCTATCGTTCGTCGAATGACGAACAAATGTGCTTCTTCGCGGGAAATTAGAGATTCCCATAATGCACTGCACGCGCGCCGCACATGCAGCACGTTATGTGATTGGCCAAAGCATGCATCCGGGAATCCATCTGCTCTTAGCTCAGACATGCAGGCAGGAGGATGTGCTTAACTGAGAAAACCCCTCCTCACTTCCTGAGGACTCCTGGGATATATGACATCATTTGCCTAGGCATAAAAACTAGGAAGTAACTAAAGAAATGTAAAAAGAAACCAATTAAAACAGGTAAATATGATATGCTTTTCTATATATTTACTAATGCTGGCAGCATAAGGATACAGATGTTGATTGAGTGACATTCCACAACTCCCCCAGCCTACTGCAGAGCCTTCAGCACCCCATAGTGCTTCCTATTTCCAAGAGTGTCCCACATTGCCCCCACATCTGCAACCTCCCACCATGCCCACAAGCCCTGCAGCACCCTCCAGTCCCCCGCAGTGCCTTTGCAGTGCCCCCAGCCTCTTGGAAAGACAGTCAGCCCCTCTAGAGACCCTATTACTCACAGTTTTCCCTTGCTAACCCAGAAACCTCATTCCCTACAAGGCCACCAAGTCTGCTAGTCTGCTGCAGAGTCCCCTATCCTGCTCTAGTCTAGAATACACCCCCCCCCCCCCCCCACAGTGATATCCAGTCTCATCTAGAACTTTCCAGCATTTTAAGACATATTTCCCTTTCTCATACTGATAATGTGTAAGTATAAACTTTTTTCATTACTGTTGGGGCATGGAAGGTTTTAGAAGAATCTACTTGGCCCTGGTCCTAGCAAGGTTGAGAACTAATGTTGTGCGAATGGTTCGGTCCGAGCATGAGTTCGCCCAGCACCCAAATTTGCAGGATGTTCGCCCTGCCGAACTGCATGCTGCACAGTGCATTTTGCTCCCTGATTGGGCAAAGCTATGGACCCAATACTCACATGGGGGTATTTGGGGGCCCCCTTGTTAAAGGGGGCTTCCAAATTCCAATAAGCCCCCTGCCTGCAGACCCCCACAACCATTGGCCCCCTTCAGCCCCCCCTGGCCTGAAGCACCCACCTCCCCATGTTGAGGGCGTGTGATCCGGTATGGTTCAGTGGGGGGGGGGCGCTCAATTATCCCCCCCTTTCCTGACCTGCCAGGCTGCATGCCGGGATAAGGGTCTGGTATGGATTTTGGGGGGGGGGGCATTCCGATTTTTTTTAAATTTTGGCGTGGAGTTCCCCTTAAGATCTATACCAGAACCTAAGGGCCTGGTATGGACTGGGAAGATCCCACTCTGTTTCTTTGCCAGCAATTGCAACCGCGAGTCAATTTAAATGAGATTTGACGTTTTTTTTCTCTAGTATTGTCATTTTTGCTGCAGCATGTTCTATATGTGCTACAGATGCCCCACTTTACAGGCGGACTAAGGGGACCCCCCAGGCACTATATTTAAAGGAATTTTTTATTTTTATTGTTGCACTTTAAACATCGGTAAATTCACTGCTCCAGGAAATTTTTTTTTTTTTTTAAATGTTTTTGCATTGATGTATGTCCCCAGGGCAGTACCTGGACCCCCATACCCCTTTTATAGCCAAATTCTATGACCCCCATAGCCCTTTTATGGCCAATTACTATGACCTCCATACCCCTTTTTTGGCCAATTATTATGACCTCCATACCCTTTTTATGGCATATAAGCCTTCATAATGGGCACTCCTGAATTTTCTTGTTCGGCTACCAGAGACTTCAAGGGGGTTCGCTGTTCGGGTTAGAACATTTCAGAAGTTCTGCTGCAAACTGAACAGGGGGTTGCTCCGCCCATCTCTATTGAGAACCACAGGTTAAGGGCTCTTTCACACGGGCGATCCGATCAGATCCGCCTGTCAGTTTTTTAGGCGGATCTGATCGGATCCTCCATGCAGCTCTATGGGGCAGCGGGTGTCAGCGGAGACACCTCCGCTGACACCCGCTGACATCCGTATCCGATCCTGTCCGTGAAATCTGGATGGATGGAAACCCTATTTTTCCATCCGTTCAGTAATCGGATCGGATCTGATGAGAGCGGACAGGCGGTCCGCTCTCATTCGATCCCCCATAGAGGGCAGCGGGGGCTGAGACACCTCCCTCTCCGCTCTGCAAGCGGAGACGGAGCTGTCATCCGCCGGCTCAGCGGGGATCGCGGATCGATCCCCGCTGAGCAACACGGATCCGCCTACGGAGGCGGACCGTGTGAAAGAGCCCTAAGAAAGAGACACTGAATGATGGCAACTTTAGGTTTAGAAACAGACAGGTTAGGCTTTGTTTTTCTACAAAATTTTCAGAGCTATGCATTCTGTGAAGCAACAGGTATATTTGTTCTGGGGGAAAAGCTAAATGTTACTAGGCTATTTTCACTCTAGTTCGAATGTTATTCATTCATACATAATTGAAATGATGAGTAAAATACCACCTTATGGCCACTAGATGGGGCTGATGATCATAGAAAATAAATGTTTATTTAGTATGATCACCAGCTCCATCTAGTGACCATAATGTAATATTTTTTTTTTTTTTTGAACCATTCTATTTTTATTGAATGAATAACATTCAACCTGGAGAGATGGTTGAGTAAGAGGACAGTTCCAGAACCGTGGAACGCACTGACCTCTATTTCTGCATTGTCACATTGAAGAAATAAGGACAATATGAAATGCCAGGACATAAATGAAAGTCACTCGGCAGGAAGGAGTTGTCCTTGGAGTCGGTTTAAATAAAACTATTTAATCTTTTCATTGTACATCATTATATGTGAGAGAACGGTGTCTGCAGAGGAGAGGAGGATGTGTAATCACTTCCAGTCCGGTCATGTGACCTGAGGGTAATTGTACAAAATCAATGTTACGCCTTTGATGAACTCGTCCTCTGGATGCACTGCGGGTCACACTTCATTCTAAAGGAGATAAAAGAGCTGTCAGGGCAACAGAGACATTGTTTGATATTTTCTGTATCCAGGGTTAGACACATACTCAGATCCCATAGAAATGTTTCAGATTATTGCCTAGATTGTTATTATTTTTCCATATGGAAACGTGTATGAAAATGGTAAGCAAGGGGAGCAACATTTTACATTTTTTCAGGAAAAGTTTGTTGGGCAAAATTATATCTTAAAGCAGGGATCTCCAAATTTTCCAAACAAACGACCAGTTTACTGTCCTGAAGACTTTATGGGGGGCTGGATTGTAACCAGTGGGGGGTAGAAAATGTCCCACCAGGCTTGGTGGTCAGTGGGAGTAAATCAAATACATAGCACCTGTGGTCAGTAGGAGTAGGAATAGTGTCCCATCATTGGTGTCAGCGGGAGGAATAGTGCCCCATCATTGGTATCAGTGGGAGGAATAGTGCCCTATCACTGGTGTCAGTGGGAGGAATAGTGTTCCATCATTGGTGTCAGTGGGAGGAATAGTGTTCCATCATTGGTGTCAGTGGGAGGAATAGTGCCCCATCATTGGTGTCAGTGGGAGGAATAGTGCCCCCTCATTGGTATCAGTCAGATAAATGGCACCCCATCATTGGTATCAGTGGTAGGAATAGTGTCCCATCATTGGTTTCAGTGGGAGGAATAGTGCCCCATCATTGGTATCAGTGGGAGGAATACTGCCTCATCATTGGTGTCAGTGGGAGGAATAGTGCCTCATCATTGGTATTAGTGGAAGGAATAGTGCCCTATCACTGGTATCAGTTGGAGGAATAGTGTCTCATCATTGGTATCAGTGGGAAGAATAGTGCCCCATCATTGGTGTCAGCGGGAGCAATTGTGCCCCCATCATTGGTGTCAGTGGGAGGAATAGTGGCCCATCATTAGTTTCAGTGGGAGGATTAGTGCCCCATCATTGGTATCAGTGGTAGGAATAGTGCCCCATCACTGATATTAGTGAAAGGAATAGTGCCCCATCATTGGTATCAGTGGGAGGAATAGTGCCCCATCATTGGTTTCAGTGGGAGGAATAGTGCCCCATCATTGGTATCAGTAGTAGGAATAGTGCCCCATCACTGGTATTAGTGAAAGGAATAGTGCCCCATCATTGGTATCAGTGGGAGGAATAGTGCCCCATCACTGTTATTAGTGAAAGGAATAGTGCCCCATCACTGATATCAGTTGGAGGAATAGTGCCCCATCATTGGTGTCAGTGGGAGGAATAGTGCCCCATCATTGGTGTCAGTGGGAGGAATAGTGCCCCATCATTGGTGTCAGTTACAGAAATGGTACCCCATCATTGGTATCAGTGGAAAGAATAATGCCCCATCATGTCCGCCCCCAAAATCCATACCAGACCCTTATCCGAGCATGCAGCCTGGCAAGCCAGGATATGGGGGAGGGGGGACGAGCGAGCACCCCCACTCCTCCTGAACCATACCAGGCCGCTTGCCTTTAACATGAGGAGGGTGCTTTGTGGTGCCCCCCAAAGCACCTTTTCCACATGTTGATGGGGACAAGGGCCTCTTACCGACAAACCTGGGCTGTGGTTGTGGGGATCTGTGGGTGGGGGGCTTATCGGAATCTGGAAGCCCCCTTTACCAGTGGGGCCCCCAGATCCCACCCCCCCTATGTGAATGGGTATCGGGTACATCGTACCCCTACCCATTCACCAAAAAAGTGTACAAAAAAATAAACACAAAAGACATTTTTTAACATGTCCTTTATTCAAAAATAAAAAAATAGTCTCCCTCGATGTAAATCCATCGTCAATCACGACGCTCACCGCACCAGAAAAATAGACAAATATTCAAAAACGCTTTGCTTTTTCTGAGGCGTCCCGCTGTATGGCGCTCTTGAACTTTGACAGCTGTTTTATAGGCAAGGGGCTGGGCTACCAAGTTACGTTACCCCAAAGCACCCTCCCCATGTTGAGGGCAAGTGGCCTGGTATGGTTCAGGAGGGGGGGGGGGGCATTGATACATGTTCCCCAAGGCAGTACCCGGACTCCCATACACTTTTTATGGCAATAACTTGCATATAAGCCTTTAAAATGAGGGCTTTTGATTTTTCATGTTTGTGTCCGATAGATTTTAGTTCGCAAGTTAGCTAGGATTTTTTTCCCTGTTCGAGATGTTCTGGTGCGAACCGAACCGGGGGGTGCCCCATCACTGGTATCAGTGAGAGGAATAGTGCCCCATCATTGGTATCAGTGGGAGGAATAGTGCCCCATCATTGGTATCAGTGGGAGGAATAGTGCCCCATCATTGGTGTCAGTGGGAGGAATAGTGCCCCATCATTGGTATCAGTGGGAGGAATAGTGCCCCATCATTGGTATCAGTGGGAGGAATAGTGTCCCATCATTGGTATCAGTGGGAGGAATAGTGCCCCATCATTGGTATTAGTGGGAGGAATAGTGCCCCATCATTGGTGTCAGTGGGAGGAGTAGTGCCCCAACATTGGTGTCAGTTAGAGAAAAGGCACCCCATCATTGGTATCAGTGGGAGGAATAGTGCCCCCATCACTGGTATTAGTGGAAGGAATAGGGACAACATCTAAAAATTGAGGGGGGGGAGCACCCCCCCCCCCCCCCCATAGCTAAGGGCACGTAGCCTGGTATGGTTCAGAAGGGGGGGAGCTCACCGGCAATGTTTATTTTACATTCAGCTGTCAGTACAACACACATCAACTCTGCCTGGCACAGAAGGGGGACCAGATCTTTCTCTGCTGCTTTGCTGCAGTTTCACTTTCACATACAGGTCTCTTCTCCAACCCCACCCAGTAAATGCACAGTGAAAGTAGAAGTAGTAGACTGAAAAACTCATCTCTCTATCACTATGCTCTCTTCACCAGTCAGTGTACTGTTTCCCTCTCCCCCGTTCTGAGCTCTGCTGTGTGCAGGGATTGCAAGACAAATCAAGGTATTTGCACACTTGCTTTTAAATATATATATATATATTTATTCATGTAATATAGGATACAGGCAATACTGTATGGTTTTTATATCTGCCTGGAGTTCTGCTTTAAAATGAACCACGTGCAGCAGTGTGTCCTGAGCTGTCCATGGTGCTGATGGCTCAAGTTTATATGCGCTATAATTCTGTCCGGGATCGTCAAGTTTTTTTTTCTTCTATTAAAAAAGTAATTAAAATAAATAAATTAAAATCTGATTTTGGATAGAATACCTACCCACAGCTGGTGTGTGCATGATCAGATCTACCTTCCATGTGCCCTGGAATGGCTTCCCATTATCACCAGGACTGAAAATACAAAAAGTTGACGCTAGAACTTTACATTGTAGCAAAGTGTTATTTCTTCAGTGTTGTCACATGAAAAGATCTAATAAAATATTAGGGGTGTACTCACTTTTGTGAGATGCTCTGTGGCATCTTCCTTCAGTGGATAACTGGCAAGACTGGAAACTGAACCAATGACCTCTACTGCATCTAGCAGTAGCTCTCCTTGCTGAGCCACCTGAGATCCTGGACAGCATCCTTTCTTGACCCTTAGATAATCTTGCCTTGTACCTTGTTTCTTATGAACCTTGAACTCCTTGCTCCTCCCATGAACTTCCTATTTAAGCTATGCCTTTGTATTTCCTCTTCGCCAGATTATCATGCTCTCTCCACCTGATATCTTGAGCCTTTGTGTACCTGCGGCTGTCCTCTCCACTACCACTCGTTACTGACCTTTCGTTGCTGACCTTTGGCATGTTCCTTGACTACGCTTCTGCTAGATCCCAACCTGCAACCACTTGGTACTGACCTGTGGCTTGTTTACTGACTATGCTTCTGCTTGATCCCTACCTGCAATATCTACTACTGGACCCCAGCTTGCTCACCTCCTGGTGGAGCGATCCTTATGAGAGCGACCTTGTACTAGCATGCAGCAAAACTCATCTCCACCATCAGAAGCTCTAGTGAATACCAATTAGTACTTAGACCCTCCTATATCTCGGGTTAGCCCACGTCACCTGCCAGGTTGACCTGCTTGTGTAGTTATCCAGATGGTTGGTGGGAGGCTCTCTACCGCTATTAGCTACTAGTCTCCAAGCCTGACCCCTGAAGTGACAATAAGTGAGAACTCAAATATAATTTGTAACTTTGGCACAATGTTTCCTGGGTTGATTTCACATGTTTTCTGGAACGGCTTCTTCTCCGGCTTACACAAGCCAAAAACAGCCGGCGTCTCAGAGCAAACCATCACCACGGGTCCAGTCTCACAAGCAGCATTAAGGATTATTGCTCTATGTTTGGGGCCAAATTAGGTAATTCCAACTGCTGATGTAAAATAATATTTAAGCAGACAGATCTTTCCAGATGCCTGTGATAAAGCTCAGGCCATTACAAAGATACTGGCCAGAGAGACCATGATGACATAATCCCTAAATTTCCCCCTGAAGGGCCACATTCAGCTTCATCTGCGCCGTGGGCTTTTTTCCGATCTACAACAGGCAGATGGAGTTTATTTTACCGCTAATGTCCACACAGAGTTTCTGCATCCAGAACAGAAAACCCGCTATCTGCGGAGCAATAAACATAAGAATGTACACAATTATGTGGCCGGCGTGATTAGCTTTGTTGGTGCGATGTGTATTTCATCATAAAACAAGATTTGCATCACCCATCATTGTGCAGAACTATAATTATACTTGTTAATAAGGAAAATGATAAATACGGCATGATGTTGGCCTCAAACTGTATGTAAAACCAAATCGTAAAATTGTGTGATCAAGATTATTATTGATTAAATTATCATTTTAAGTGCTTGTAGGTTAACCTCTTGCCAACCATATGATGTATATTGGTGGGAGCAAGAAATGTGGATTTTAATGCCCAGCTACCACACATATGCATTCATGGTGGCATGAGGTTTGGAGTGGGTTCAGGGTCACCAATGGCTCTCAGTCAAGGCTTCTGATCAGGAGTCAGTGGTGGTATAAGCTCCCGAACATGTGACCTCTGTGAGAGCCAATCACAGAGGGCGCATAATATAGAAGCTGTGCTGCCTCCCCACCTAATGGGCTGCCAGAAGGGGTTAATTGATATATTTATATATTACGGGTATTTATTTAGTGCCAAAGATGTATGAAACACTTTACATATTTTTGTTGGATGCAACCTGGAGCTTTCAAGGTCTTACCTTCCCTTCTGTTGGCAGCCATCTTGGACATGTGCAGACTGCTGGTTCTTATAAACTCTGTTTGCATCATCACATGTCTGCTGCCTGGGTGTTGCTCAGTGATGATGTTGCACACCTGACTATATATATCACCTGATGACCTGATGACTTTCAGACCTTGCTCTTGTGTTTGTGCTCCAAGGTGCATTACTGCTAGCAGTCCTCTGGTCTCTGTGGTTCCTCCGTGCATGACTTCGCTTGGCTGACGACCTTCCTGGCTCTGGATTCCGCATCGGCAGACGACCCCGCATCAGACGACGACCTAGCTTTGGCAGGCTACCAGCTTCTGGACTCTATCTCGGCTTGGGTGACTACCCGCTTTTCCGAACTTGACCCCGGCTGTTCTTGATTTTGCTCCTCTCTCTTGCTGTGCAATTATTATTGTTGCATAAATAAAATCACTTTATTTTGCTTGCATCTTCCTGTGGTCTGGTTTCCTGGCACCCTGACAGGAGCAGAGGTGCGCATGAGCCAATACGCAGGTTGAGAACTTCACAAGTACCCTGCGTTTGCATTATCCCTGGGACTTTAAATGAATCACATGACATGTAAGCAGTAAAATTGTAAATGCATACAATAGCAGATTTATTAATCCAAGTATTTACAGATATCATAAGAGCAAAATGCAGTTAAAAAGAAAATATAATGTTGTTGAGCCAATGTGTAGTATATATAATATTCACATAAATAAATAACAATAAATTCATTCACAGTATGGAATAAATTCATATATGAGCAGTGGCAGCTGGTGCTCCATTTTATTTCTTGGGGGGGAGGGCGGCAAACAAACCAACCCCCCCCCCCCCCCACCGCTGGGTCCGCACTTACCCCATCCAGGATATGCTGAACCTCTGGCGCATGTCTTGAATGAGGTTGGCTGCCTGCTGCCAGTATGAGAGCTACTTGTCCAGATCCATGCCGGCGCGGTGGGACGGGCTACGTTCTAGCTGCTCCTGGGTGAAGTACCAACGGCCTGAAGGTGCCATGACTGGGTACCCACCTGAGCTTGCTCACTACTAACAGAGAGGACCCCTGGATTACTTTGCTTGGTTTGGAGACTACTATTAACAAAGAGCCAATACCCTATACTGAAGGGTTGTGAAGGGTGAGTGCGATACCTAGTTTTGAATCAGCTTCATTCACTTTCAATCCTCTTTATTCTTGCACGGGCACTGTTCCCAGCACTTTAATAAAGAAAAAAGGGGGTTTTCCCCTTTTATTCCGTTTTTCATTTTTTATAATTTTATTTATTCATTTATTTTGAGGATAATTATCAATTGATTACCCACTGATTTATCTATGTCCGCACTGAATCATTCACTACCAGCACTGTATAAATACATTTTATTACAATTTGTGCACTTTTGCCTAATTTATTTAAGGTTCACCACAACCAATATTTTGAGGCACTGAGCACTTTCCTAGGGGCTTGGATACTTAGCCCCATGATAGCTTCCTCTTTGCACCTGCACTTTTATTATTACCATTGGATTATTTTCATTTATTTATATGTTTTGATTCTTTTTATGATTAGTATGTATCCGTACGATCCTCCCAACATATACTTTTTAATAGGTAGCGCCTTTTATCAACCTTTTCCTACCTTCATTTTACACTTGACCCTTGCACCCCAAGGGTTGGTTGGTGGCAGCTCACACCTGTACATTTATAATTATTTTATCCCACATATCCCATAGCGCTGGTCAATTTCCTTTTTAATGAAATCAGTGTCTTTGTGTTATTTACTTTTCAAATTTGCCGCCGGTTCCACCCCCTGCGAGCGTCACGTCGCAGAAGACGGAAGCCGGGGCTCACAAGCTTTGGGCGGAAGATCTGGCCGCCGTATGCCGAAGGGACACATCGCTGGATCCCGGTGACAAGGTAAGTAACCCTCTAAAAGGATCCAGCGATGTTCCTTGGCGGTACCCCGAGTGTGGCTTGGGGTTACCGCTTATGGCAGTGAAATCCCTCCCCGAGCCACACTCAGGAATACCGCCAGGGACGTTAAGAACCTTAATTACACGTGGTACATAAGACTCCTAGGCGCTGGTTCCTTTACTAATTTATATTTCAGAATTAACCACTTGCCGATTGCCCCACACAGATTTACTGCAGCAGGGCGGCTTGGCTGCGCATAATCAAGCAGATCTACCTGATTATGTGCACGCAGTTTAAAGGGCGCACACGCGCCACTGGAGTCACACTCCCGCTGTGATTAGCTCGATCGCCGCTGGCCTCCCGCGATCTTCGGCAAAACTGACAGGAGAGCCACCTGGAATGTAAACAATGCAAGACGGCTCTCCTGTCAGAGAGGCAGGGAAAGACTGTGTGATTCAGCTAAGCTCACCGATCTCTCTGTGCCTCTTTCCAACCCATCCCCCCCCACACACACAGTTAGTAAGCACAAATAGGGAACACATTTAACCCCTTGATCACCCCCAGTGTTAACCCCTTCCCTACCGGTGTCATTTATACAGTAACAGTGCACATTTTTAGCACTGATCACTGTATTAATGTCACTGGTCCCCAAAAAATGTCACAAAGTGTCAGATTGGTC